>NC_064856.1:69305177-69605177 GCF_024139225.1 Suncus etruscus
TCTTATTTATCTTTGGTTTCCTTGATCATCCTTTTCACTTGAGCACCATCTTATTTTTCCTCACTGTAAACCTGATTTGGATTAAATTGGAATATTGAATTTTTATACTCATCCTTTTTTTAGAAGGCGTAATTTAATGACGGAAGCTCATCAAACTTCGGCTTTTGAAAGCTTTGGCAGATTTTATCAGTCTTCTTCATTACAACCACCACACCTTGTTGCTAAAAACATGAAATATTCTGAATAAAATTCAGAGTATGTAGTTTTAATGAAAAACTAAAACTAAGTATACCCATGCAATATAAAACTAAGTGACACATAGTTTTAGAAAATTTACATAGATACATGATCTATGAGGCCTCTAAAAATTACTAATCCATTGAATAGTAAATGACATGTAATTTACTTTGATCAATATAATCTGTCTGCTTTCTTAAAATTTATCTAGTTTTAAAGAGATTTTTAAGGTGTTACATATTAAAGGAGTGTTTTGGCAGTCTGTTTGCTCAAGCTATAGGGAGAAATGAAAAGTTAAAATGGAGATAGCAGAAACTGCATGATGCCTTTAATTTAATTTACCACATAATTTCCTATTATTTCTCTCCAGTAGACTGCCATAGAATGTATGCACTTCAGACATCTAATGTAAGTAATTCAGGATCACAAATACTAATCACAAATCCATACGTATATTCAGCAGGAAGAAACAATTATAGTATGGAGGAAAATGGTCTCTCACACAAATTATCTCTTATGTAAAACAGATATAAATTAAACATTTTTGAAAATAATCAGTAATGACAGCATACTCATATGCTAACATTTAATCTCCTTTAATATACATTACACATATTCTTCTTTACAATTTTATCCTGTATATTTATGTACATTTTTTACGCTGATTTATTCTCTTTATTACTAATTTTGTTTATGCTGCTAATTTTTAAGCATCTATTTAATAAATAAATTTTTTTCAGCCAACCACTACAGAATAAGAGAATTCAGCACACCTGCCTAAATAAGATACTTGAGATCACTGAGGAAAGAAATTGACATTTTACTTTACCCTTAGCATGCAGCCAGGGGCAAAGTTTGATCTGAAAATTTGAACTGTCACACGGGAATTATAGGCCTGAATGCTGCCAACTATGTACTTTGAAGTCTTCATTTCAGAAAATTATTAAAACCTTTATATCGAATTAAAATTGTAACTGCATTCCCATTTTTCAGTATCTCTATATCCTCAGAGTCACTTGTTATGAGTGAATGTGCACACACCTCTCTCCAGCAAGCTGAACTGCTTGCTCCTACAGCAATATTAGATCTTTACCATCTACCCAGTTGAGAGGGAGCAGCCATTATCATGCAACATTATTAAACTTCTTGTCTTATCAATTTGCAAATCACAAGCCATTGAACCTTTGGCATGGGTCCATTGTTATTCATTTTGTATGTCTACCTAGCCTTTGAGTCTCCTTAGTTATCTGAAGATTGTCAGTCTCTTACCTTGGCTTGCCCTTGGGGCCCCTCTAAGCTTTTTGAAAAGTCCATGATGTTAGATATCTCTCTCTCTCTCTCTCTCTCTCTCTCTCTCTCTCTCTCTCTCTCTCTCTCTCTCTCTCTCCTCAAAAAAAGAACATTTTATTTAAAAGGGAGTATGTGGACAAGTGGGAAAGAGTGAGAACTAGAGCACAGTAAGGAGGCTAAATTTATTAAGGGATGTAAATTAACATCCTACTGCCAAGAGCTGACCCTTTCTCCAGACATATATGTCTAAGTTATTCTTGTCACTCTTTCCCTCATTAATATTCAAAAAAGGACAATGATTTCAAGAGAATAAGATAAGATAGTTCTCTTAAACAGGCACTGTTGACCTCGGTTTGAGGATTTTTTTTTTATTTCCTTTCCTTTTAGTTTAGTTTTGACCCATACCCATGTGAGACTCAGAGGTCACTACTGGCTTTGCTCCTGGCTTGGGGAAACATATGGGACACCAGGACATTGGACCTTGGTCCCTTCTAGGTCATCTGGGTGCAAGACTAATGCCCTACTGCTGTGCCACCACTCTGGCCCCATTTAATTTGCTTTTCCTAAAAATAAAATATTAATATATTGGAAAAGGCAAGCAGATTTCCTTTACATTTCCTCAATATATTCCAATTCTAATATTGCATTCATTAAATTAAGTCATTGATCATTTGTAACATTTTTTAAGTACAAAGAATATAAAAATGTAATTTCTAAGGGAAAGTAGATGAGACAGGCTGAGGTACCCTTGTGACCACTCCCATTTCTGCCAACCTCAATGTACATGCCATAAGCACCAATCTTTGGGGATCTTAAGTATCTTTAGAGCCAGTCCTGTCTTCTTTAGAAATATATTAATATGGTTATATTTGTATAGCAGGCATATATACATAAAAGTCATTACTTTAAACTTTTTAGTCAACACCTAAAATTGTGAGAGACTATATAGACTAAAACAAATATGTTGCCTAGATTTTAACTCATTTTGAATATCCAGAAAAATGTATAAGTATTAGAGTTCATCTTTTATATAAGGATTTTATATACCAATTTTCCTCATATATAATGACAAAATTATGACTTTGAAATTAAAATCATTTCTCCTGAAAAAATAATACCATATCCCCAGAACCACCTTGAAGTCCTTGGTCTTTTATCATTTCAAAAAGTTCCTTTAAGTGAGAAAATGTGAAATGAATTTAAAAGAACTGCCATATACAGTAGATTAATGTACTAGCTTTCATCTCTAAAGCCTCACATTCAAAAAGAGACTTAGAACATTTGTGGAATCAATGTAACAGTCATCTGAAACACTTGGAAGTATATTAGTACACTTTGAAAATTGTAAAAGACTATTAGATATTAATGCCTCCCAAACCATAAATCTGTGCTCTAAAATTGATGTCTGAATATCTCTATCTTACACATATATATTTCTAGAATAATGAAATCCCATTGATATTAAGTCCAAGTTCAAGACCTTGCTATTCGAAAGCCTATATTTGAAAGACAAAGTTGACGTAATGATGATGATAATGATGATGAAGATAATAATAATAAAAACAAGTTTATGCTCAGGTATTAGCAACCTGAAATAATGGTAGACTTGTCCTTCTAAAGAATATAATTTTAGAGTGAAGCTAGGAGATCTAGAGTGCTGCCTTGGAAAATAAAATTGGTTCACAGTAGATCAGGGGATATAGTTATTCACTCTAGAGTTAATATAACTAAGTTGAGTGCTCTAATGAAATCCTATGAGATGCAGCACTATTCCTTTGAGATAATTGTAAACATTTACCTCTACAAGTCACTCTTCAGGATTCTTTCTTGATA
Source organism: Suncus etruscus (assembly GCF_024139225.1). NCBI lineage: Eukaryota > Metazoa > Chordata > Mammalia > Eulipotyphla > Soricidae > Suncus > Suncus etruscus. The sequence goes on from NC_064856.1 coordinate 69,308,538, forward strand.
TGGTCTGATGTTTGCACTTTCCCCTCCATCTCTAATTTGACATGGTGTAGGATTATAAACTATGCATGAGTAGTCTCTTGGTACTGGCAGACAAGGTAAATGCCAGAGAGTCCTGAGAATTAGAAATACACATGTATTGGGGAAATAAAAAAGTGAATTCCCTTGGCCTAAATCATTCTGGGTTTCTCTGCCCTTAAATCATACTGCCATGGGAACTACTGGCTCTGTACATGCTCATTGCCACACCCCAAGGTCTTTTTATGGTGCCAGGAAAGTTTCTGATCAGTTGTGGATGATAAAATCAGGTCTCAGTAACTTGAGATCTTGTTATTTGCACAGGTCAAAGAATAAAGTCTAGGATAAAGTCTTTCTTTATAGTTCTAAAGTTCTGTACCATATTCTGAAATAAGTGCTTTTAGTTTTTACTCAGATCTTAGGCTGAAGCCTAGGCTAGAGTCTTCATTATGGTTCCAAAAGTTCAGCTCAGTTTTAGTTGTCAAAGTTGGACCTCTGGAATGAGAGATCTTGATTTTTGGTCCCAGTATAATTCTGCCCATTCATGGTTGTCAAAATCAGTCTTCTGTAGTTACCACTCTTGGTTTTTGCACAGATCAAAGGATGACATGTCTTCTGATTTCATCTTACTGTTAGGTGGTGAGATAAGACAACCTACTCTTAGATCAAGTTGTTGTCCTTTCCTCCTTGTCAGGATGTCATATTAAAACTGGCTCAAGTTGGTACCAGAGAGGTATTAGGAATGCCCCAGAGAGAGGTTGGTTTCTGCTGTTGTTACAGGGAACTATATCAGATCTATCTCCGGGGTTTGGAGTTGGATGATCACCATCCAATCTTATGGAGTCTAAGTTGGGTCCACATGAAACATGTTCAGGGTAGGAGGTACCCCTGTATAGTAAAAAGTATACATTCTTATCTTGAGAAGATAAGATCTTGTTTCTGTGCATAATGTTTCCACTTTTTATACTGTGCCTATTCAAAAGCATATGGTGTCATTTTATATTGCTGGTGCATTTGGGAGTAAGAATGACAGGTGACACAATCTCTATACCTGGGTTTTTCCTGAGCTTTTATTCAGGAAGACATTTTCTTCTAGGTTTTCGATATATACTGTGCCCATGCAAAAAATAATAATAAAAATAAAGGAAGCACAAAACATTGCCACACCAGCACTCCTGTCTTTTTTATTTTTCTTTTTATTCATCATTTTTCTTTTCGCTTCTTTTTTTTCCTTCACTTTCTTTTTCATCCTTAAGATTTTTATTTGGTAATTTCTTCTTTTGTTGCTGGGTGCTTTTTCTTTTTCTTGGTAGTTACTGCTTCCATTTTTGTAGTTTTTACTCTTGTTTGGTTTTTTTTGTTGTTCTTTTTGTTATTTTTCATCTTCTTCCAGCAGAACCACCCAACTTGAATCATCTTGTTCTGCCTCATAAATTGAGGGGGAAAATAAAAATGAATGGTGCCAGGACCAAACAGCCGTATAAACATTGAGTGGAATAAAAATGATCAGACTTAAACACCAAACCCAAAGTCAACAACAATAGAATCAAGACCCTATCTACAACAAGCTATACACAGAGGGGAACAGTTAGTTACACTAGCATTCCTGGGGGCAAAGGAGGGAGATATGGGACACATACTGAGAAAAGTGGGTGGAGGGAGGACAATCTGGTGGAGGAATTGGCCCTGATTCATTGTCACTATGTACCTTAAATATTACTGTGAAAGATTTGTTAGTCACTTTTGTTCACAATAAATTTATTAAAAAAAAAAAGAAATACACATGAAGAGAATAAGTTCGAGTCTCTAAGCCTTAATCATTTACTCCATGATGTTTTGATGTAAAGCTAAAATTGAATTTAGTGGATCATTGAAAATGCTTAGAATATTCCATACATAAATGTACATGGAACTTATGCTGTGTAAAATTAGTCAGAGGGAGAGTGAGAGGCACAGAATAGTCTCACTCTTTTATGGATATTAAGAAAAATTAAAGACATTGAAATAATTCCCAGAGATGAGGGCTAGAAGGACCAGCTAAAGATATGAAACTCACCACAAAGAGTGGTGAGCGCAGTTAAAGAAATAACTATGCTGAGAACACTCATAACAATGTCAGTGAATGAGGGATGTAGAAAGCCTGTACTAAGTATAGGCAGGGGATGGGGAGGAAAGAGATGGGAAGCATTGGTGACAGGAAGGTTGCACAGTTAAGGGGTGTTCTTGTTATGACTGAATCCTAACTACAATCATGATAGTAATCAAGGTGTTTAAATAAAAACATTAGGTTTTTTTTTAAAAAATATTCTCCTTGTCTAATAAGAAAGCACTAAACTTAATCATAAATCTTCTGTTGTGACTACATTAGAAGTGTGCAATTATCAAGCTAGGTTGTATTTGCAGAGGGATAGCTCAACTAGATAAATCATGCTTTCATATGATGGATTCCTGGCACCAGATAGTCACTGAGAACTACCGGGACTGAGTCACAGACACTGAGTCGAAGCTAGCCACTGAGCATACAGGGGCGCCATACCCCCTAAAAAAGATAAACAAATTGTGTCCCTCTTAGCTTATGAGGGAAGGGGGCTACACTATGTTGCAAATGATAAAAACAGATGTCCTTATCACATTGACAGCTTCCTATCTAAATCACCCTTACTGTATCTCACTAGCTCAATATTTTTTTTTCTTTTTGGTTTTTATGGCCAGGCTCGGGGTACTCCTGGCTATGTGCTCAGAAATCAATCCTGGCAGTGTTCCCTTCACACCCAGATGACTCAGGGCAGCAGCAACTTACTTGCAGGTAGGATGCTCTGCATCTGATAGTGAGGTGAAACTAGAGGATGCTCCACATCCTGACTTCGATGAAACACAGAAACCACACAGAAATCAGAATCCTTCTGGCACAGAAACCAGAATCTTTAAGGGCAGAAAGCGGATAACAATAGCTGTTGTGTAAAAAAATTTCGCCGTGACCACAGAGAATGACTCAGGGGTTGGACAACCTAGTATGCCTGGAGTCCAGAGTCTGTCTTATGCCAGAAAACATCAGGGATAAGTTCTCTTTGTATTTAGGACAAGGCTATTTTTTCCATTTTACCCATATTTTGCTGGGCCTATGCAAACAACAATTGCCACTCTCACACTCTAATTGCTGTGTTTCTTTTTTAACTCTTAAACTTTAAAAAAAAATAAACTAGAGCTCACTAAACTTTCTGCTGTTGCTTCAATGAATTCATTGTGAGTAAATAGTTTTCAAAAATATTCTTAACTTTCTCTTCCATCTCTTTATTTTTTCTTTAAATTTCTATTTTTTTTTAAAAAAAACATGTTGCTTTTGGTCTTCCTAAAAATGTATTATCAGTTATGTAATGCATTTTCTTTAAGTAAATTATTTAAAAACTCACTCCTGGCTCAGGAGAACTATATGGGATACTGGCAATCTAACCTAGGTCTGAATTGGATCAGTTCTGGGAAAGGCAAATGCCCTATAGCTGTTTTATCACTCTGGCCCCTCACTAGCTCAGTCTTAAAGTTAAAATGTTGTTTTGAGGAGCCAGAGCAATAGCGCAGCTGTAGGGCCTTTGTTTTGCACGTTGCTGACCCAGGACTGACCACAGTTAGATCCCAGGAGTCCCATCTGGCCCCCTAAGCCTCCCAGGAACGATGTCTGAGCACATAGTCAGGAGTAATTCCTGAGAATCACCGGGTATGGGCTCCCAAAAACCTTTTCATTTTGTTTCTATGAAGTTGGCCTTGAAATCATCACTTCTTTCTTTGGTGCATAAGTCTTGGTATACTCTTATTTCAAATATACTCTTATTTTTTAATTTTATATTTAACTAAAGTACTCTTAATTTTAAAATCATTCTTTTAAATTTATGTATTTTAATATATTCTTATTTAATTTTCAACCGTTTTCCAATGTAATTTTTCTTTTATAAGGCAGGAAGTTGCCCTTATAAGAGATGACAGCTAACAACTGGAACTATAAGCAGTTGGACTGTCCCTAAATGGTGAATCTTATCTCGTTGATTCAAAGAAGAAATGAAAAAGCTATAGGGCTATCCTGTCAACATATGTATGTGAAATTCCCATCTCCTCATGTTCAATAAACACTTATAAAGTTGTTCAAAATTAATATGTTCAGATATCCAAACAGACTAGTCTGCCAGTTGTAGCATTATGCACTGCTTGGGGGCCTGGGAGCTGCTGACCCAGATTTGATTCCCTGCAGCGTACTTGGTTCCTCAACACTACCACAAATGATCCTTGAGCTCAGAAGCAGGAGTTAGCTCTGAATACAGCTGGATAATATGAAAAAGTAAAGCTAAAGATAAGCAAAACACACAAACAAACAAAGTCCAAAACAGAAAAACATTTCTTTGGAGAAGTGGTTATTTTTATTGAATTTAATTTTTGAATTATTTTATTATTTTTCTTGGTTACATAATACATATGATAATGAATATAGTAAATATAATCTAATAATATACAATATAGCATAATATAGCATAATATGATTGCAATATAAAATACAATATACTATAATATTATTAATATAATATTACATAATAGGAGATAATAAAACATGGTCTTCCCCTTAAATCAAAATGAAGCAAATAAAATCTTATTGATAACTAAGAATTATTCCTTGTGCCTTTTTATTTTCTGATTTTGGTTTTTCTGGCCACACCCGTTTGATACTCAGGAGTTACTCCTGGCTAAGAGCTCAGAAATTGCCCCTGGCTTTGAGGAGACCATATGAGACTCAGGGGGTTCGAACCGCAATCTTTCCTTGGCTAGGGCTTGCAAGGCAGACAACTAACCTCTAGCAACACCTTGCCGACCCCCTTGTGCCCTTTCTAATAAAATTCCTATTCCTTCCATATAGAAGTAATGCTTATTTTGAATTTTGTGTGGACTCCTCCTTTGCTTTAGTTTTCTACTTCATTTTAAAAAAAGAGTGGATACTGTGATATGCCATTTTAAATTGGACTTTCAGGACAAAAGCAATTCTCCTGCCTGCCAAGAGTGTCTGCTAGTGGCAGTTCAGATCTTTGTCTTCTCCAGGAGAGAAAAGTTCTGTGCCACAAGAGAGCAAATATTAGATGGGCCCAGATAAGTATTTATCAAATCAAATTCTGAGGATATGAATTATGAAGAATATGGTTAAAAGTCGGCTATGGAGGAGTTTCTTTTTCTATGAGAAGAGTTATTTGAGATATAGGCAATAATTTCTTTACAAGAAACTCAGGGAAAAGGTGGACCTTTGCTGGAAGCCTAGAACATGTTTGACCTATGCTAAGGAATTAGAACTACCAGTCTGGGGTCAGAATGGAAGCACAACAGGAGGGCATTTGCCTTGCACGTGGCTATCCAGGACAGAAGCAGGTTGGATCTCTGATATCCCATATGGTTCCTTGACCCTGCCAGGAGCGATTTCTGATCTCAGAAATAAGTACTCAGGAGTAATCCCTGAGTGCCATCTAGTGTGGCCTAACTCCCCCACCCCGTCCATTCAAACGCCCCTCCCCTTAAATAGAACTACCAGTCTTTGCCAGATAATAGAGGAAAGGTTAAAAAGACTTGTGGAAATGCATAGTAAAAGGATAGTTGTGTAAACCTGGAAAGCACATTAGCTCACTTTATATTTAAAGAAGTTTAAAGAGCAGCCTAATTACCAATCAATGAGGAATGTTCTTGTGACAGAGAGAATCCATTTTAGAGCCTGGGTGGGTGATCTTGAGACCTGAGCTGGTGGTAGGCATATTACATAACCAGGCATCCCCTATTCTATTGAATATTCTATATAAACCACAAGTTGGCATTGAAATATGTCAAATGACAAAATTGTATCTAGATATGATCATATAACTTTCCTTTAATTAAAAAAGTTTATGATATGGCTTGTTCTGTGTATACAGGAACTCATAAGTCAGCTCTGTCATATGATCTAGTAAACACTCATTTAATTAATAACACCACTTCATATTTATAGTGGACTTTATAAGGCTGGTATCTTTTTTTTTTTTTGATTTTTGGGCCACACCCGGTGATGCTCAGCTGTTACTTCTTGCTATAAACTCATATGGGACACAGAGATCGAACTGCAGTCTGTCCTAGGTTAGGACGTGCAAGGCAACCACACTACTGCTTGTGGCACAGCTCTGACCCCTTCTGTATTTCTAACTGTGGTGAAGAAGCTTTATCAACAACAAAGAAAGCAATCAGAATAGAGAATGAGATTTAATACGCAACACTTTAGTACCTGAACTCAGAGGCACTCAACATTTTCTTTCTCAGAAAAGGGGAAATGTGATTACCAACCTTTAACTATGCTGTATATTAAATGACAGTTCTGATCATAAAGAAAGGTCCTGTCTAGTTAAAAGTCTAATTTCTGTACTTTGAAAATCATCTCAGCAAGAATTACCTTCCCTTATCAAATTGTAGCACATTATTGATATCCTTTTTCAGATTTGTCAACAATAGTATTAAATATTATTCTGGCCCCTCATTCAGTGCACATATGTTTAGGAGAATAATTTCTTCCTGCTGTACATATCCCTTGATTAATATAAAATGTCCATGTTTGTCCCTTACAACTTTTCCGAGTGTAAAGTTTGCATCGTCAGATATTATTATGACAACTCCAGCTTTTTTATGGGTGTTGCTTACTTGGATGACTTTCCCCCAGCCTTTTCTTTTGAGTCTATGTTCATTCTGACTATTCAGGTGTGTTTCTCGTAGGCAGCAGAAGGTTGGATTGAGTTTTCTGATCCATTAGACACTCTGTGTCTCTTAACAGGTGCATTTAGTCCATTGACATTAAGAGAAAGAATTATCATGGGATATAGTGCCATCCTTGTGTCGAAGTTTGGTGTGTCTGATGGTCAGTCTTGTCTTAAAGTAGGTCTTGAAGTTTTTCTTTTAAGACTGGTTTTGAGACTGTAAAGTTTCTGAGCTGTTGTTTATCTGTGCAGCCATGTATCTTCCTTCAAACCTGAAAGTGAGTCTGGCTGGGTACAGTATTATAGGCGAAGCATTTATTTCATTGAGTTTTGTCACTGTGTCCCACCACTGTCTTCTGGCCTTGAGTGTTTCTTGTGATAGGTCTGCTGTAAATTTCAAGGATGCTCCCTTCCATGTAATTTCTTTTTTTTACCTTGCTGCTTTCAGTATTCTGTCTCTTTCTGTGGGGTTTGTCATTGTGACTAGGATGCATCTTTGGGTGTTTCTCCTGGGGCCTCTTTAGTTGGTATTCTTTGAGCATATGTATATGTATTCTTTACATGTATTCTTTAGCTCTGGTAGTTTCTCTTCAGTGATGTTCTTGACCATTAATTTTACCTGGAGATTTTTTTCCTGGGTCTCTAGGACTCTAATAATTTGTAAGTTGTTTCTGTTGAGCTTATCAAAGAGTTCTATTTTCATCTGTTTATTTTTTGAGTAATTTTTCCATTGTCTGATCATTTGCTTTAAGGCTTTTTCCCAATCTCTTCTGCTGTATGGAGTTGTTATGCATCACATCTTCCAGCTCACTAATTCTATCCTCCCTGCTGTTACCCTTTCAGAGAGCTTTTCCATTGAGTCCTTCAATTTGTCTACTGAGTAGTTCAGACCTGTAATTGGACCTGATATTTCAGTTTGGAGTTTTCTGATTTCTATCTTCATATTCTCTTGATTCTTATTAGTGATCTGTTCCATACTTTCTCTGAGTTCTGTGAACATCCTCCTTATTTCTTATCAAACTCCATATCTGAGAGACTAACTAGGTTGTTGGCCGTTTTCAGATCAGAGTTGCCATCTTCATTCTCTTTGTATTTTTGGGTCATGCATGTTGGTACCCAGGGACTACTACTGGCTGTTTAATACATCACTCCTGACACTGGTGGGGATTTCAGTGAGGGTCTTGGCCAGCACAGAAATATGCTCTGCAATGTTAGTAGGCTTCTGTTCCTCTACAGTGGTTCCTGATGCTCACATTCTCTATCACTTATCCTGGCTGCCAGCACCCCTGGATACTCCCTGCCCTGTCCTGCCCTGGCCAAACACTGACAGAAAACCTGCCTGGCCGGCTTCCCCAGAGTCCGCCAAAACTTAAAAAAAAAATGGGAATAAGAGGGTGACACAGAGGTCACTGACGCTTTCTGAGAGTTAAGAGAGGAAATGAAGAGCTGCCCTAATATCTCAGCCTTCCAGTACTCTGAAACCTGCCTCCTCCCAAACATTATGGACAGCGCCCCCTGCAGGCCAGTCTGGGTTTACAGAATCATACAACCATCTTTGTCACCTAGCTGCACTTTAGGAAATTACTTTCTTTCAGAACTCTTTGATGAGTTACAACGGGGGTCTCAAAATCAATTTACCTGTGGGCTGCAGGAGGCAAAGTCGGGATGAGGGAAAGCCTCAAAAGGGATTTGGCATACCGAAGATTTGCAGTAAGAATAGCAGTAAGAAAAAACATTGTAAGAAAAAACATTGCAAATAATCTCATCAAACATTTGCATACTTCTAATGGAACTGCTCGGGGTATGCGAATGTTTAATGCCATGTTTTTCTAACTAATGCTATTTTTATTGCGATTATTTGGTAAGCGAATAACCGAGAGTACTGCGATATTTGAAGGCTGGCCATGGGCCACAAAATGTACGGAGGGCCACAAACGGCCCTTGGGACACGAGTTTGGGACGACTGAGTACTGCAATCAATATCTAGAAGCAGAAGTAATAAAATGCTTCTTCCTTTGTTTCTTGATTTTCCACAGCTAAAAAGAATAATTCATGGAACAGGCATAAACTTTCCTTTTCATAAACTTTCTATGATGTTGGGTCAGATTAATAATTAAAAGGTTAAGATACCTTTAGCACGTGACTACAACTGGATTCCAGGCACTCCATATGATTTCTGTCTGTCTCTCTGTCTCTCTTTCTCCCTCCCTCTCTCACCTTTTTCTTTTAGACACTTTGATTTTTAATATTTTTAATGAAGCAGTTCTATGAATATTACATTTTATATAAAATATTTATTTAAGCACCATGCTTACAAGCATGATTTAGTTGGGTTTCAGTCATAAGCAGAACACCCTCTTCATTAGGGAAAAGGGCAACATTCCCACCACCAATGCCCCCACCCCCTCCTACCCAACCCCTGCCTGTATTCAAGAAAGGCATTCTACTTCACTGACTCATTAAGATGGTCATGATAGTTGTTAGTGTAGTTATTTCCCTAACTACACTCACCACTCTATGTGGTTTGCTTCAGATTGTGAACGGGTCTTTTGGCCCTCATCTCTATTGTCTCTACAGATTATTATAATAATGTCCTTAATTTTCTGAAAACGTATAGATGAGTGAAACTATTCTGTGTCTATCTCTCTCCCTCTGACTTGTTTCACTCAGCATAATAGATTCCATGTACATCCATGTATAGGAAAATTTCATGACTTCATCCCTCCTGAAGGCTACATTATATTCCATTGTGTATATGTACCACAGTTTCTTTAGCCGCTCATTTGTTGAAGGGCATCTTGGTTGTTTCCAGAGTCTGACTATAATAAATAGTGCTGCAATGAATATAGGCATGAGGAACACATTTCTGAATTTCATTTTTGTGTTCCTAGGGTATATTCCTAGGAGTGGAATAGCTGGATCATATGGGAGCTCAATTTTCAGAGTTGTTGTTTTGTTTTATTTTAGGAATCTTCATATTGTTTTCCACAAAGTCTGGACTAGATGGCATTCCCACCAGCAGTGAATACGAGTTCCTCTCTCTCACACCGTCCCCCACCCCCCTATTGAATCTTCTTGTTCTTTGTGATGTGTGCCAGTCTCTGATGCTTGAGAGGGTACCCAATCTTTATTTTAATTGGTATTTTCCTAATGATTAGCGATATGGAGCATTTTACTTTCATGTGCCTTGTGGCCATTTGTGTTTCTTTCTTGAGAAATTGTTCATTTCTTCTCCCCATTTTTTGATAGGTTAGATGTTTATATCTTGGTAATTTGTGTCAATATCTTGTATATTTTTATAGTAGAGCCTTGTCTGATGAGTATAGGGTGAACAGTTTCTCCCATTCTGTGGCTGGCTTTTGTATACTAGGGGCTATTTTCTTTGATGTACAGAAGTTTCTCAGCTTAATATAGTCCCATGTGTTTATCTCTACTTCCACTTGTTTGGAGAGTGCTGTTTCCTCCGTGAAGATGCCCTTAGTATAAATGTCATGGAGTGTCTTACCTACATGTTTTTCTATATACCTTATGATTCAGGCCTGTTGTCAAGGTACTTAATCAATTAGGATTTGACCTTTGTGTATGGTGCTAGAAGGAGATCTGAGTTCACTTTTTTTGCAAGTGTCTGACCAGTTGTGTCAACACCACTTGTTGAGGAGGCTTTCCTTGCTCCATTCTGCATGTCTTGCCCCTTTATCAAATATATTATTGATTGTGTGTCTGGGAAGCTTTCTCTGAACACTCAAGTCTATTTCACAGCTCTGAGGGTCTGTGTTTATTCCAATACCATGCTGTGTTAATGAACATAGTGTTGTAATACAGTTGATGTACAGAAGTTTCTCAGCTTAATATATTCCCATGTGTTTATCTCTGCTTCCAATTGTTTGGAGAGTGCAGTTTTCTCCCTGAAGATGCCCTTAGTATAAATGTCATGGAGTGTCTTACCTACATGTTTTTCTATATACCTTATGGATAAGGCCTGTTGTCAAGGTACTTAATCAATTAGGAATTGACCATTGTGCATGGTGCTACAAGGAGATCTGAGTTCACTTTTTTTGCAAGTGTCTGACCAGTTGTGTCAACACCACGTTTGAAGAGGCTTTCCTTGCTCCATTCTGCATGTCTTGCCCCTTTATCAAATATTAATTGATTGTATGTCTGGGAAGCTTTTGCTGAACACTCAAGTCTATTTCACTGCTCTGAGGGTCTGTCTTTATTCCAGTACCATGCTGTGTTAGTGAACATAGCGTTATAATACAGTTTAAAGTTGGGGAAAGTGATCCATCTTAACTTTCCTTGGATTTGTTATTATATATATGATATAAATCATAATTGTTAGAGTACTATTATACTAATAACATACACAAAATTGTGCCTATCTCATGAATTCTATGCTTTTCATCCTTATTTCTTCAGCCACTGTAAAACCATACTAAGCTGGAGAAACGGCATAGGCGGCTGGAGCAGAGGCAGCAGCAGGACAAGCAGCGGAGGCAGTCCCGAGCGATGGTGAAGATGGTGGCGGCAGGCGGTGGAGGCGGAGGTGGCCGCAGTGAGAGCAGCTGAGCCCCTATGCAGCTCAAGGCTGACAAAGCTCGCGAACAGCACAGAGTTGGCGGCAGCGGCTGATGAGCCAGGGGCGGTGGAGGCAGGGAGAACTATGATGACCCGCACAAAACCCCCGCTTTCCGAGTCGTCCACTGGGGCCTGGTTGATGGTGTGGTAGAAGCTGATCTTGTAGAGGCCTTGCAGGAATTTGGACCCATCAGCTATGTGGTGGTGATGCCTAAAATAAGACAAGCATTGGTGGAGTTGGAAGATTGTTGGGGGCTTGCAACACTGTGAACTGCAGGGTGTGCTAAAATTCACACACTTGCACTTTCTCGATAAAAGACTAGTTGAACGGGAAAATGCTTTAAAACATAACAATGAGGCAACCAAAATTGGTTTCTCTTAACACATACTAAGACATGGTATCAGTTGCATGCCCCCAATGGGCAGGTGAATGGACAGACCACCATAAAAGGTTGAAAATTACATGGAATATCAATGATTCATCCACTCCACATTATATCATTAATTTTCTTGTAATTATCTTCTAGAGATGAGCAGAGAGGTCCATGCTTAATGTATCTAACTAGAAACATCTCTCAAACAGGAATCTATTTAGGATAATCTATTTCCCAGGCCCAATAGGAAAAGAAAGCTTGGTGCCATTACCGCTCCCCAAATTCCACCTTATTTCTTTGCATGACCATTCTGATCAGAAACTCCTAAAATAACTGGCTAGACAGGCTTGTCCTGTGAGTGCAAGGGGACGTCATAAGGGGCATCATCGTCACAATATGATGTATGATGTCCTGGGAAGTAAACGCACTTCAGCCGAACCTCAGGCTCATTTTGCTAGAGATGCCGCACCTTTCAGATTACACTTCCCTCAAATCCCCACTACTACCCTTGCCCCTACCCCTCCTGATATATCCCGTACCCTTAATTTTATTACCCACTTCCCTCAAATTGCAAACCACTTCCTCACCACCACTTCCCTAATTGGCTCTCCCCAAACAACTCCTTTTGATTCCTCTCCCCTATCCTGCTGCCACCCTACCCCGTCTCCATTCTTAACCCAGGTACCCTCCCATCTTCCCCGACCACCCCCCGCCCCCCGTCCTGTCCCTCCGGCCCAAAAAGGAACCTGAGATGCCCAGTCTGATGCCTGTGTGCAAAAAGATAACCCTGCAGGCAAGACCCCCGAGGCAGGGCAGATTCCTGCCGTAGCCTCCTCCTGGTCCTAGTCCTCCTCCTGGACGCCAACCCAGGCAGACTCTTCGGAGAAAATAGGTATTGAGGTAAACGATTGTGTGTAATAAAGTGGTATAGAAACTGTATGAGATTCATTTTAAATTAAATTATAAAATTAATCTATGTAGGAGATCGTCGAAGTCAGTTCTGTCAGGGTGGATTTTTGCCTTCAACCTAGGGCTTTCTCGGCCCAATGGCCTCAGACAGGGGGTTTAGCTGGAGGGCTCTGGATGGGCAGTTTCCACAACAGCATAGACAATAATGGATGTTGGCCTTCTCGGATCTCTGAACTCCGGCAGGGGCTCAAGTTGGAGGTCTGGTGATGGGCAATGGACTCGAATGGTAGAGAACTTGAGTCCAAGATGCATGTACTCTCTGCCCCACCCCACCCGGAGAATCACCCACAAACTTCGGCTATGCATCCGTCTTTGGTCAATGTCAGCAGATAAAGCCAACCTGGACCCATTAAGGCCCTAAGGGCTGGCGACAGGTTCGATCCTATATATCCATTCACTTTTTACAATATATATTAGGAGACCTATGGGATCAGGGTTGTGGGGAAGAGGATAGAAGGGATTTTGTAAGGTGGTGAATGGGGTGTGGTAAAGAGGCTTAATATAAAATAGGACTAAACACAGTATTGGTCGACGTTATGAGCAAAACACATTAGAAATAGAGAGAGGAACCACCACCTAACCAGTGACCCCCACTCATAGACAGACTTTGGAGTTCTTTTGAAATGTTTTAGCATTAGGCCTGACACGATTGAGATGGGTCCTAGCACTTCAAATTAAAATGGGGCTGCACATTTCATGTAATGTTATTCCAATATCTAGGCTCTTTATCAATGGTGGGGATAAAGTTTGCTATATATAAATTTCGGGATTAAATTCTGTGTGGAGCATGTTTGGGATAAACGGATTTCACATTTATAGTACTAGATAAAAATAGAGTACTAGAAAAACTGAGTCTTGGCCCTGTTTGAGAGTTACTCAGTACACGTTTCTCTTCCCTTTGTAAATTAGTGTCCACAGGTGTCTGAGGCACCAGCAGAGGCACACAAGGTTACAAGTAAGAAGCTTCATATAAATGGAGTTAGGTCTTATCACATGATTCAAGTACTGGGGGGGGCACTGATTGTATCTTGCAAGATATAATTAGAACTTGACACAAGAGAGAGACACCCAGAAATATTCCAGAGAACGTGGGACTTTCAGTGAGAGTGACTGCTACAGGTCTTTTGCTGGCATTACCAGGGTATTACTTGGAATAACATTTTTAATTTATTTAAAAATGTATTGTCTTCTTTTAAGCAAATTATTATTGTTACAAATTATTGTTTTCTGTGGGACAATTATTTTGTGAAAATGGGTTTTATGATTGAGTGTCTATCTAGGACTATAGATCAGGTATCCCCCAAGTACACACTTTCTTAACAACAATGTCTCCAATTGCACTCATACCATCAACCTATTTAACCTATTGAAAGGTTGTACTTTTTGGCCTGACCCTAATGGGATAGGTCATAGTGCTTATAATCAATATCAATAATCAATAATCACATCCACAGGTTAAATTATTCCCATTTCTAGGCTCCTCATCAATGATGGAGATAAACTTTGCTAAATAAAGCTTTGGGGGTTAGATTGTGCATGGAGCTTTTAGGATAAACATAATTTTTTTTATTATATTAAAGAGCTGTTAGCTTTTATTATTAAACAAAACCCAGCTACAATCATGTATGTAATCATGGTGCTAAAATGAAGAAAAAAAAAATTGAAATAGAAACGGAGTGCCGCCCTCTGCGGGACGTATATGGTACTGCAACGTTACCTAACTCCCTGTTGGGAGATTGATGCGATCTCCAGGTGAAGGCAGAAGGAAAGAACCAAGCACAGCCATGAACAAGATGCTTTCAGGAGTGGTTCTTGGGCACAGAACCAGGTATAGCCCCTAAGTACCGCTTTGTGTGCCCCCAATAGAACGACTAAAGTTTTCCTAGAAAGAGAACCATAATTCCTACCCTCAGGATATTCTTTTCTTTCGTTATTTTTAAAATAATATCTTCATTTAAGCATATGGTTATAAACAATGCATAGTTCGGTTTCATTTATAAAATGTATACCACACTTCACCAGTGAAACTTTCCGCCACCAGTGTTCCCCCATTTTCCTCCTCTCCCACCCCCTTTTTGTCTTTGAGACAGACATTCTATTTCTAGCTCATTTATAACACTTATATCTCACAATTAATAACCTTAGTGTAGATATTTCTCTAATTGTGCTCACCACTCTTTGTGCTAAGCCTTATTTCATGGGCTTGTCTTTACAACCCTCATCTCTATTATCTCTGGGTATTAATATCATACTGTCTTTCATTTTTCTTAAATCCCACAGATGGGTAAGACTAATCTCTCTCTCTCTCCCTCTGACTCATTTCACTCAACACAATAGTTTCCATGTTAATCCATCTATAGGCACATGTCATGACTTCATTTTTATTAACAGCTGAGTAGTATTCCATTTTATATGTGTACCACAGTTTCCTTACCCACTCATCTGTTGTGGGGTATCTGGATTATTTTAGATTTTGTTATTTTAAACAAAGCTGCAATGAACAGAGATGTGTAGAGGGCATTTTTGTATTATGTTTTTGTGTTCCTAGGGTATATCCCCAATAGTGGTATTGCTGGATCATATGGGAGCTCATTTACCAGTTTTTACAGGAATATCCATATTGTTTCGCAGGAAGGCTTGACTAGATGGCATTTCAAAATCAGCAGTGAATGAGAGTTATTTTCTCCCTGCATTCATGCCAGCACTAACTATTCTTGTTCTTTTTGATGTTTGTCAGTCTCTATGGCATGGGATAACATCTCATTGTTGTTTTGATTTGCATCTCCCTGATGATTAATTATGTGGTACATTTTTATATGCATTTTGTTCATCTGCATTTCATCTCTGAGGAAATATTTGTTCATTTCTTCTTCCCATTTTATGATGTGGTTAGATTGTTTTCTTGTTACGCTCTGTTAGTCCCTTGTATCTTGTAGATCCTCTTTATCTGAAAGGTATTGGGTGAATAGTTTCTCCCATTCCGTGGGTGGAATTTGAGTCTTAGTCAGTTTCCTTTGAGATCAAATATTTCTTAATTTAATGTAGTCCCATTTGCTTATCTCTGCTTCCACTTGTTTGGAGTGTGGTGTTTCCTCCTTGAAGACACATTTAGTCTCACACCATAGAGTGTTTTGCTTATGTTTTATTCTATATACCTTATAATTTGGGTTCTGATATCAAGGTCTATAACCTATGTTTAGTTGACTTTTGTGCATGGTGTTTGAGGGGTATTTGAGGTTTTTTAACATGTGGCTGACCAGATGTCCCAACACCATTTGTTGAAGAGGCTTTCCTTGATCCATTTTGCAATTTTTGCCTTTTATCAAAGATTAATTGATTGAATGTCTGGATAACATTACTTGGAAACTCGTCTATTTGAATGATCTGAGAGTCTGTCTCTATTACAATAGCATGCTATTTTAATGACTATTGCTTTGTAATACAATTTTTTGGTCTTTGAACCACACCCACTAATGCTTAGTTGTTACACCTGGATAAGCAATCAGAAATCGGTCCTGGCTGGCGGGACCATATCGCATTCCAGGTGGATCCATGGTCTGTCCTAGGCTAGTGCAGACAAGGCAGACGACTTACTGCTTGCAACATCACTCTAATAGTATTTAAAGTTGGGGGAAGAGGTTTTCAACTTGAAGACATGCTCCTCCATATCAACATACTGTTATGTTACTTTCTATTTGGTTTTTGTATTTTTGGGTCATGCATGGTGGTACCCAGGGACTACTACTGGCTGTTTAAGACATCACTCCTGGCCCTGGTGGGTATTTCAGTGAGGGTCTTGGCCAGCACAGACATATGCTCTGCAAATGCATTCACCTTGTACTATCTCGTCAGAACCTCCATATCAATTTAGAGTTGAGTGAGTCATAACGGTAGAGAATACATAACTACTGGTTTCCCCCAAAGTCGTCAAGTCTGGGGGACTGGGACATCGTCTCAAAGGGAGAATTGACTAGAATAGAAATATACAACGGGATACCAGAAAGCCTAGAAAAAGAAAATCACAGGATGGGAGGCCTTCATATTCAAGGCTTGGTTGTATGAGCAGCTTGGTATTTCAAAGACCCATAAACTAGATAATCTACAGGACTCTTATTCTGGAATTTGAACTGCTTTAATCAAATCTTGCCCTCTTTTCTCCCATACTGTAGAGGTATTTGCAATGTGGGCATAATTCCGGTTCCCCACAATGTTCCTAGGATTCTGTTCCTCTACAGTGGTTCCTGATGCTCACATTCTCTATCACTAATCCTGGCTGTCAGCACCCCTGGATACTCCTTGCCCTGTTCTGCCCTGGCCAAACACTGACAGGAAACCTGCCTGGCCAGCTTCCCCAGAGTCCACCAAAACTTAAAAAAAATGGGAATAAGAGGGTGACACAGAGGTCACTGGTGCTTTCTGAAAGTAAAGTGAGAAAAAGAAGAGCTGCCCTATTCATTCTTCTCCAAAATGGCCCTGTGGAGTTAAGGGAGCTGTGCCAGAAGTACGGATCTTCACATTATTATATAATATTTGCAGTTAACAAAGGATCTTCAGAAAAAGGGTGGAATCTGGGTCACCCTCCCTCATAGTGCAGCGACTGGAAGAGCTAGATTTCTCCTGGGATGTGTCCAAAGACTCACTTTCATGTGCTGGGACTTTCAGCCTTAGTTGAGTGAAATGGTTAAGTTTCAGGATTAAGCTTCAGAGGAAATTAAAGGACAAATCAAAAGTCGGAGGAGGAAGAGGAGGGAGGAAGAGAGAGAAGGATGAAGATGAGGATGTTCATGTTCTGTTCTTGACAGTGATTTTTATGCCATGTACAATATATATCTGAGAATTTAGCAATAGCTCTCACGAAGACACCCCTTTGAAATTGGGCTAGAGAGGTAAGCAATCAGTAAGGGTCAGTACGAATCAGTGAAAAATTCACGACATCGAGGACTCCAGGACAGGACTGTCCCAAAGACTTGATTCACTGAACTGTTCCCTGCTGTGGTAGAGTAACTCTTCACAGCCACCTGCTGATAACCCTTCCCAAATATCTCAGGCTTCCAGTACTCTGAAACCAGCCTCTTCCAAAGCCTTATGGACCGCGCCCCCTGCTGGCCAGTCGGGGTTTACAGAATCATACAACCATCTTTGTCACCTAGCTGCACTTTAGGAAATGACTTTCTTTCAGAACTCTTTGATGAGTTACAACGGGGGTCTCAAACTCAATTTACCTGTGGGCTGCAGGAGGCAAAGTCGGGATGAGGGAAAGCCTCAAAAGGGATCTGGCCTACCGAAGATTTGCAGTAAGAATAGCAGTAGTAAGAAAAAACATTGCAAAAAATCTCATCAAACATTTGCATAACCCTAAGGGAACTGCTCGGGGTAAGCAAATGTTTAATACCATGTTTTTCTAACTAATGCTATTTTTATTGCGATTATTTGGTAAGCGAATAACCGAGAATACTGCGATATTTGAAGGCTAGCCACAGTACACAAAATGTTGTACGGAGGGCCACAAACGGCCCATGGGCCCCGAGTTTGAGACACCTGAGTTACAGCAATCAATGTCTAGAAGCAGAAGTAATAAAATGCTTCTTCCTTTGTTTCTTGATTTTCCACAGCTAAAAGGAATAATTCATGGAACAGGAATAAACTTTCCTTTTCGTAAACTTTCTATGATGTTAGGTCAGGTTAATAATTAAAAGGTTAAGATACCGTTAGCACGTGACTACTCTGGATTCCAGGCACTCCATATGATTTCTGTCTTTCTCTCTGTCTCTCTTTCGCCCTCTCTCTCACCTTTTTCTTTTAGACACTTTGATTTTCAATATTTTTAATGAAGCATTTCTATGAATATTACATTTTATATAAAATATTTATTTAAGCACCATGCTTATAAGCATGATTGTAGTTGGGTTTCAGTCATAAGCAGAACACCCTCTTCATTAGGGAAAAGGGCAACATTCACATCACCAATGCCCCCACTCCTCCTACCCAACTCCTGCCTGTATTCAAGAAAGGCATTCTACTTCACTGACTCATTAAGATGGTCATGATAGTTGTTAGTGTTGTTATTTCAAAACTACACTCCCCACTCTATGTGGTTCACTTCAGATTGTGAACGGGTCTTTTGGCCCTCATCTCTATTGTCTCTACAAATTATTATAATAATGTCCTTAATTTTCTGAAAACGCATAGATGAGTGAGACTATTCTGTGTCTATCTCTCTCCCTCTGACTTATTTCACTCAGCATAATAGATTCCATGTACATCCATGTATTGGAAAATTTCATGACTTCATCCCTCCTGAAGGCTGCATAAGATTCCATTGTGTATATGTACCACGGTTTCTTTAGCTGCTCATCTGTTGAAGGGCATCTTGGTTGTTTCCAGAGTCTGACTCTATTTATTATAGTGCTGCAATGAATATAGGCATGAGGAACACATTTTCGAATTGCATTTTTGTGTTCCTAGGCTATACTAGTAGAAAAGGAAGAGCTGGATCATATGGGAGCTCATTTTTCGGGGTTTTTTTTTTTCTTAGGAATCTTCATATTGTTTTCCATAAAGTCTGGACTAGATGGCATTCCCACCAGCAGTGAATACGAGTTCCTCTCTCTCACAACTTCCCCACCCCCCCGAATTGAATCTTCTTGTTCTTTGTGATGTGTGCCAGTCTCTGATGCTTGAGAGGCTACCCAATTTTTGTTTTAATTGGTATTTTCCTAGTGATTAGCGATGTGGAGCATTTTACTTTCATGTGCCTTGTAGCCATTTGAATTTCTTTTTTGAGAAATTGTTCATTTCTTCTCCCCATTTTTTGATGGGTTAGATGTTTATTTCTTGGTAATTTGTGTCAGTATATTGTATATTTTTATAGTAGACCCTTATCTGATGAGTATAGGGTGAACAGTTTCTCCCATTCTGTGGCTGGCTTTTGTATACTTGGGGCTATTTTCTTTGATGTACAGAAGTTTCTCAGCTTAATATAGTCCCATGTGTTTATCTCTGCTTCCAATTGTTTGGAGAGTGCAGTTTTCTCCCTGAAGATGCCCTTAGTATAAATGTCATGGAGTGTCTTACCTACATGTTTTTCTATATACCTTATGGTTTTGGCCTGTTGTCAAGGTACTTAATCAATTAGGATTTGACCATTGTGCATGGTGCTACAAGGAGATCTGAGTTCACTTTTTTTTGCAAGTGTCTGACCAGTTGTGTCAACACCACTTGTTGAAGAGGCTTTCATTGCTCCATTCTGCATATCTTGCCCTTTATCAAATATTAATTGATTGTATGTCTGGGAAGCTTTCGCTGAACATTCAAGTCTATTTCACTGTTCTGAGGGTCTGTCTTTATTCCAGTACCATGCTGTTTTAGTGAACATAGCGTTATAATACAGTTTAAAGTTGGGGAAAGTGATCCATCTTAACTTTCCTTGAATTTGTTATTATATATATATGATATAAATCATAATTGTTAGAGTACTATTATAGTAATAGTGCCTAGTCATGAATTCTATGCTTCTCATCCTTATTTCTTCAGCCACTGTAAAACCATAATAAGCTGGAGAAACAGCGTTGGCGGCTGGAGCAGAGGCTGCAGCCAGACGAGCAGCAGAGGCATTCTGGAGTGATGGTGAAGATGGTGGTGGCGGATGGTAGAGGCGGTGGTGGCTGCAGTGAGGGCGGCCAAGCCCTTATGTGGCTCAAGACTGACAACACCGGTGACCAGCACGGAGGCATCTGCAGTGGCTGAGGAGCCGGGGGCGGTGGAGTCGGGGAGAACTACAATGACCCGCACAAAACCCCCGCTTCCCCAGTCGTCCACATCAGGGGCCTGGTTGATGGTGTGGTAGAAGCTGATCTTGTAGAGGCCTTGCAGGAATTTGGACCCATCAGCTATGTGGTGGTGATGCCTAGAATAACACAAGCGTTGGTGCAGTTTGAAGATTGTTGGGGGCTTGCAACGCCATGAACGACAACCAAATCTACATCGCTGGTCACCCTGCTTTTGTGAATTACTCGACCAGCCAGATCTCCCGCCCTGGAGACTCGGATGATTCCAGGAGTGTCAACAGTGTGCTTCTCTGCACCATCTTGAATCCCATCTACTCCATCACTATGGATGTTCTGTACACTATCTGTAACCCTTGTGGCCCTGTCCAGAGAATCGTCATTTTCCACAAGAATGGAGTCCAGGCCCTGGTGGAATTTGACTCCGTGCAGAGTGCCCAATGGGCCAAGGCCTCCCTCAACCGGGCTGACATCTACTCAGGCTGCTGCACTCTGAAGATTGAGTATGCAAAGTTACACACTTGAATGTGTTCAAGAATGATCAGGATACTTGGGACTACACTAACCCCAATCTCAGTGGACAAGGTGACCCAAGCAGCAACCCCAACAAACGCCAGAGACAGCCCCCTCTCCTGGGAGGTCATCCTGCGGAATATGGAGGCCCCACGGTGGGTAGCACAGCCATTACCATGATGAGGGCTATGCCCCCTCACCTCACTAGGAAGGGCGAAGGATGGGCCCACCCGTTGGGGGTCGCTACCGCCCCCAGTATGGGAACCCCCACCATTCCCCCACCACCCGAGTATGGCCCTCACGCAGACAGCCCCGTGCTCATGGTCTATGGCTTGGACCAGTCTAAGATGAACTGTGACCGAGTTTGAAATGTCTTCTGCCTGTATGGCAATGTGGAGGTCAAATTCATGAAAAGCAGCCTGGGGCTGCCATGGTAGAGATGGCTGATGGCTACGCTGTGGACCGTGCCATCACTCACCTCAACAACAACTTCATGTTCGGGCAGAAGCTGAACGTGTGTGTCTCCAAGCAGCCTGCCATCATGCCCGGCCAGTCGTATGGGCTAGAAGACGGTTCCTGCAGTTACAAAGACTTTAGTGAGTCGAGAAACAACTGCTTTTCCACTCCAGAGCAGGCGGCCAAGAATCGTATCCAGCACCCGAGCAATGTGCTGCACTTCTTCAATGCCCCCCTGGAAGTGACTGAGGAGAACTTCTTTGAGGTCTGTGATGAGCTGGGAGTAAAGCGGCCATCCATCTCCGGCAAAAGTGAATGCAGCTCCTCAGGGCTGCTGGAGTGGGAATCCAAGAGAGATGCCCTGGAGACTTTGGGCTTCCTGAACCATTACCAGATGAAAAACCCATATGGCCCATACCAGTACACCCTGAAGTTGTGTTTCTCCACTGCTCAGCACGCCTCCTAACTGGGTACCTAGGAAGTAGTTCCCATTCCAGCAGGAAAGCATTGCTTTTCCTTTATGCTGGTTATTTTTTTCCCTTTCTGCAAAAGTTCCTGTATTCCTTTTTTTTTTTTAAATGCTAGGTTAGAGGCATTTAACCTAATGGAAATGCTAAAAGTCAAGAGGGGGAGGGGAAGGGGAACTGAGAAACCCAGATTAACCTTCACTTTTGGAAATTATTGTACATGTGATTTTTCCCCCTTGTTCATTCATTTGTGCTGCCTGCGTACTCTAGGCACATTTCAATAAAACAGTTTGAAAATAAACACTTCTCTCCGATGCCCCACCCAAAAAAAACATAATAAGCTGAAAAAATCGAACCAAACAGTTATTGCAGAACAACTTTAATATAAGGCAGCCAAGTATATATTTTAGAATATTTTAATAGGAAGATATATGCAAAACTTTGATGTAATGTTTTATAATACAATTGTATACTTTATATTTTTAGCAATGGAAAACACCCATACAAGAAAATATAAAATGATCTGTATATTTCATATACATTTCATTAGCTATATATACACACTTTTACAGTTACCAGGTATCTTTATTTCATTTTATTTTAACTTTTTCTCAAAACATGCAATCAAGCACAAAGTATAATTATTTTCACACATATACATTCTTAGTCTTTCCCTTTAGTCTCATAAAAGCCTCTATGTAGAGAACTGAAAACACTTTTATATTTAACTTAAAATCATCTGAATAAAATAGTGCCTCTGTTTTAAGACAAGTCTCAGCAAAAACAAATGCACTATTCTATTGTGAGAAGTATTCAACCATTTCAGAGTATAATATGTAAACAAAACACATCATTTACTATATTAGAACTGTACAGTAAACAATAAAAGGTAATCCTAGAAGTCCTGGGTTTTGAGAAGCAAATGGAATTGTCCTCAAATCATTTCAAATTGTAACTAAATGATAGTCTTCAACAAGCAGGAACTCAGTACATCATAATGAAATCTAAGAAAAGGAGATGGAGACCGGAGTAGTAGCACAGTGGTAGGCCTCTTGTCTTGCATGCAGCTCACCCAGGAAGGACCTTGGTTGGATTCCCACCATCCCATATGGTTCCCCAAGCCAGGAGGGATTTCTGAGCACATAGTCAGGAGTAACCCATGAGCGACACCAGATGTGCCCCCCCAAATAAAAGATGGAAACACAGCTATTTCTCATGTCCTCTATTACATAATATGCATGCATATATCTAGAATGTGTAGAATGTAAATTTATATGGAAGTTATTGCTACTAAGTAAATGATCAATTATTTTTTAATTTTTTTATTTAAAAAACTATTACATACATGATTGTGTTTGGATTTCAGTCATGTAAAGAACAACACTCATCACCAGCGTAACGTTCCCATCACCAATGTCCCAAATCTCCCTCCTCCCCACATAACCCCCGCCTGTACTCTAGACAGGTTTTTATTTCCCTTGTGCATTCTCATTATTAGGATTAATACAAAATGTTCATC
Organism: Suncus etruscus; assembly: GCF_024139225.1. NCBI lineage: Eukaryota > Metazoa > Chordata > Mammalia > Eulipotyphla > Soricidae > Suncus > Suncus etruscus. Next base: position 69,331,947 of record NC_064856.1, read on the forward strand.
TTTATCCCTTACAACTTTCTTAAGTATAAAGTTTGCATCATATGATATTAGTATGTCCACTCCAGCTTTTTCATAGGCATTGTTTGCTTGGATGTTTTTCCTCCAGCCCTTTATTTTGAGTCTATGTTTGTTCTGACTATTCAGGTGCTTTTCTTGTAGGCAGCAGAAGGTTGGATTAAGTTTTTTGAACCATTTAGCCACTCTGTGTCTCTTAACTGGTGCACTTAGTCCATTGACATTGAGAGAAAGAATTGCTCTGGGACTTAGTGCCATCTTTATCTGGAAGTTTGGTGTCTCTGTTGGTCAGTCTTGTCTTAAAGTAGGCCATTCAGTTTTTCTTTTAAGAATGGTTTTGAGCCTGTAAAGTTTCTGAGCTGTTGTTTCTCTGTGAAATCATATATTGTTCCTTCAAACCTGAAAGTGAATTTTGCTGGATGCAGTATTCTAGGCGAAGCATTTATTTCATTGAATGTTTTCACTATGTCCCACCACTGCCTTCAGGTCTAAAATGGATCACAGCATAGAAGACAGGCAGATAGGGGTGCTGGGTTTTGAGTTCCAGCAGAGTTTAGTGGCTTCCCCTTTCTGGGCGTGTAAGCTCACCTCCAGGGAAGGCACAGGGAAGACAAGCCGTTGGCAGATGAGCCACACACAGGATAAAATCGGGCCGAAAATGGAGCACAGCACAGGAGACAGGCAGATGGGGTTGCTGGCATTTGAGTTCCAGCAAAGTTCAGCAGCTTGCCATTTCTGGGCTTGTAAACTCACCTCCAGGGAAGGCTCCAGGGAAGTCGAGCTGTCCACATATGAGCCACACACAGGATGAAATCAGGCCAAAAATGGAGCACAGCACAGAAGACAGGCAGATAGGGGTGCTGGCATTTGAGTTCCAGCAGTGTTCAGAGGCTTCCCCTTTTTGGGCATGTAAGATCACCTGCAGGGAGGCTCCAGGGAAGTCGAGCTGTCCACAAATGAGCCACACACAGGATTAAATCGGGCCAAAAATGGAGCACAGCACAGAAGACAGGCAGATAGGGGTGCTGGCATCTGAGTTCCAGCAGCATTCCTCAATTCTCTCTCTCATTCTGAAGCAGGCAGGATCACCGGCAGGAAAGCTGATGAAATCCTGTCTCAGGCAGCTGGAAACCGCATGGCCCAAGATTGCTTCTGCGCCCTTCTGACTCCCAGCAGAAACCAGCAGGAATCAGTGTGTGTACATCCCGATCCACCTCTGAAGCAGGCAGGATCATCAGCACAAACGCTGATGAAATCCAGTCTCAGGCACCTAAAGACAGCATGACCCAAGATGGCTTCTGAACCGTTTCGACCTCCGGCAGACACCAGCAGGAATCAGTGTGTATACGTCCTGAACCCGTAGCCACCATGTTTATTTTGAAAATAAATGCGGGCTTTCAAAAAAAAAAAAAAAAGACATTATAGAGGAACAACAGAACCCATTTTATGAGTGTGTTTTTTTTTATCTAATTTTATGGCACATGCTAGTTCTATAAGATCCACCAAATGCTATCTATTCTGGTTATTCTAAGTAGATGTATAAATAGGATCACCAGAGAGTGCTATGATTGAACAAATAAAAGGAAAAAAAACTAATGAATTGCACTAACAAGTTGCTTCTAGTGCAAAAGATCCTTATGATATATGTCCATACTTAAAATGAAGGAAGCGGTAATAGAGGCTAATAAATTATATACCCAAGTTGAGACTCTAGAGAAAAAAAAAAGAACTTTGGAAAATACCACAATGCTTCATCTGATGGTTAGCACAGTTGTCACTTCTATATCCTTGGCCACAGTGACTTACATAGTATGCACAAAAGATTTTGGTCTAGAGCTACAGAATAGTAAAAGGTTTAGCCATGTTTTTTTCATGCAGTCAGTCAACCCAAGTTGGGTTCCATGCATTGCATACAGTCCCCCACATATTGTGAAGTGTGATGATCCCTATGTACAGAACCAGGAATGAAACCTATGCATGGCTGAGTGGAATCCCCAAACAAGCAAACAAACAAACACTAAATTTGTTCTTGACTCAAAAGAGGATTGATTTGTTATTTTCCACTGAGCTTTCAAGAACTTTCTGTGCTTGGGTGAGAGCTGCCTGAATGTAGCAATCTTGGGGTGCAGGATGAGTCATACTAGAAATATGAATAGTGTACATAGAGTTTTAAATCAGATCAAATCAATAATAAATAAATAATAATTTATTGACCATATTCAGGTATGTAAGAGGAAGTGAGAGAGTTAGAAAAGAGTCAGAGTCTGTGAGAAAGCAGTTTTTCTAAGAGATGAACCACATAGTCAGACTTTTTTAAAGTTCCTAACCACTTCATCAAATGTGACCTTGTAGTCATAAGGGTTTAAGTCAATGTGTCCAAACAAATCATTCCCTTTTCACACAGATCTTCTATTTAGAGACTAGGTTTCGTTCCTTTCTTCAAGAGATTTTAAGCTGTATCAGATGTCTGGCTCACTGGCTGTATGGATTTTGAAGAGTTGCCTGAAAACCAATTCACCGAATCCTTATTTTTATGACCTTACTTATTCTTGAGTACAAACAAATATACAACTTTTGCATATTACTTTTTGTTTGTTTGTTTGCTTGTGTTTCTGGTCACACCCCGCAGTTCTCAGGGGTTACTTCTGGCTCTATGCTCAGAAATCGCTCCTGGCAGCTCGGGGGGCCATACCGGGGTTTGAACCACTGTCCTTCTGCATGAAAGGCAAATGCCCTGCCTCCATGTTCTCTCTTTAACCCCTGCATATTACTTTTTTCTTCTTTATTTGAACATCTTGATTACATAAATGATTGTGATTAGGTTTCAGTTATATAAAGAAAACCCCCTTCTCCAGTGCAACATTCCCACCACCAATGTCCCCAATCTACCCCTATCCCACCCCACCCTACAGAACTGTCTCTCATGAAAGAATGGTACTTGTCTTAATCTGTCCAGGTTCTTAATTAAAAGAAATAACATAGTCTATCACAAAGGACATAGAGGAGAGTGATGGAGCATGGATGGAGCCTGAGGATATTTCCATAACAGTATGCTTCAAGGGAGGAGAGTCCCTTGGGCCAGGGGGATTCCCTTTCTAATCTCCTCAATATGTACTGTACTTATGCAGAAAAAATAAAAGAAGCACAAATAAATTTTTTGTTATTGTTGTTGTTGTTCCTTGTTTTTTATTTTCTTTCTTTTTTATGCCCTTTGTTTTCTTTTTATTTCAGGACCGTGGTTATTGTTTGGTTATTGTCTTTGTTGCTGTGGTGCTTTTCATTCTATTTTTGATTGTCTCTTCGTTTGATTTTTTGTATTGTTATTATGTTTTTCTCCCTTTTTCGCATTCTTCTCTTAAATTGATATTTATAGCCTCTTCTAGACGGACTCCTCCAGTTTTATGCTTGTTTGATTTTCCCCTCCAGCTTTTTCTTTCCTTCAAACAAAATTACATAACTTGAACCATCTTGTTCTTGCTCACGAATTGAGGGCTAGATATTGAATGGTATCAAGAACAGACAGTCTTATAAACATTCAGTGAAAATAAAAATGTTCAGATTTAACACCAAGTCCAAGGACAGTGACAGCAGAGTTGGCACCCGGTGTGCAGCAAGCTGGATGCAAAGGGGACCATTTGTGCTGGCAGCCAAAGGGCAAGGAAGGGAATTTTGGGTGTAGACTGGGAGCAGGGGTGGAAGGAGGATGGCATTGGTGGGGGAGTGCCCCTGATTCAATGTCACTAAGTGCCTGGAATGTTGCTGTGAGGGATTTGTGGTCCACTTTGGTCAAAACAAAGTTTTTTGTTTTGTTTTGTTTTGGTTTTTGGGTCACACCTGGCAGTGATCAGGGGTTACTCCTGGCTGTCTGCTCAGAAATAGCTCCTGGCAGGCATGGGGGACCACATGGGACACCGGGATTCGAACCAACCAGCTTTGGTCCTGGATCACAGTTCAGAAAGCTGAAAACCCCCAAATCAAGGACACCTGATAAAGGTTGTCAGAGTCAGTCTTCTGTAATTAGAGATCTTGGTTTTCCTCAGATCCTAAGATGGAGTGTCTTGTGATTTCATTTTGCCCTTAGACAAGTTGCAGCTATTTCCTTGTGATTAGGGTGTCTTCTGAACCTACTATGGAGCAATTTGGTGCCAGAGCAGTATTACGACCTCCAGCAGGAAGAATTTGATTCCTGGTGCTGTAGCAAGGAACTGTGCAAGTTCTAAGGTTGGGATCAGAAGTCTGGGATTGGACAATCAATGTCTGATTGAGTTCTAAATTCCCATGACAAATGTTCAATTTGGAATGCCCCCCTTCACAATAAAATTTATGAGTTCTATCCCTATTATATAAGAACTTATTTCTTATAAAAACATAATTTTCCCTATTTTAGTGTGATTATGCAAAGGGAAACTCTGCCATATTTTATTATTGGTGCATTTGTGGGTAAAAACAACATGCTGTATAGTCTCTGGGCAAAAAATTTTTCTACTAGAATTTGCTACTATGTGCAAACAGAAGGAGGTAAAAAATCAATGGAGAGGTTACTTTTACATATGTTAAATATCACTGAGGTATAACTATAAAGGAAATGCATCTACAGAAAATTATAAAGAAAATAAAGTTGTCCATTAAGTCTTTTGCGATTGTCTGAGGGGAACTAAGATTCAGGGTATATTTTAATCAAACAGAAGTCTTGGGAAGTCTTAGAGGATGAGGAAGTGTCCTCTAAATGGGAGTACCCCAGGATCATGTAGCAAGCAACAGTGCACATTGAGAGGAACTGGGAGAATAAGGGCCACATAGAATTAGTCAGCAGGAGCCATAGCTGCAGTTTCTTGCAGGTGCTAGAGATGGGGGATGGGAGAATGTCCTTTAGTTTGGGAGCCTAGATGCAGCTTGTTGGTGCAGGGGGAAGGTCGGGTTCCTAGGGAGTTAAGAACTGAGGGTAAAGAATTCAATAGGGAGAGATAAAGGATCAGGATTGAGGGGCTGAGAGGATAGAAGGAGTCCAGACGGATGGAGGATTATATATAACAGGGGCTCTAGACATTATAAGCATGGAATGTTTAAAATATAGATCAGCAGAGCAAACAAATGAGAAATGAGGGGGTGGGAAGATAGAAAGGATTTCGTAGGTGGTGAACAGGGTCGGGGAGAAGGGCTAACATATAATAGGACTATATCATTATAGGTAGGAATATTAACAATAGGTTAGACAAATATAGAGGAGTTCATCACCTACCCACTACACCCACTCATAGGCAATCTTTGGAGGTCTACTTAATGATTGTAGTTTTGGGCCTGACTTTCATGGGATGAGTCATAGTGCTTAAAAAATAGGGTCTGCACATCAGGGTGTAACGTTATTCCAATTTCTAGGCACACCATCAATACTGGGGTGGGGGGATCATTAACTTTGCTAAATAGAGCTTTCAGGGTTAGATTGTTCATGGAGCATTTTAGGATAAACATAATTTTCACTTCTAGAGTACTAAAATAGGGTGTGAGCACTATAAGTGTAGTCTACCCCAGGTAGTATCATTGATGTGACTTGTGCATTGAGTGTCCTTTCCTCAAAGGAAACTGTAGCTTGCAATTTTTTTTATCTTAATCAGCATTTTAATAGATGAGAGAATTTGTAAGAGGATGAATAAGTAGACTAGAATTAATATCACCAGAAGGTATTAGACTTTTGTAAATGGTGAGATGAACTCAATACACCTAAATTGGAAAATTTAATTCTATCATAAATATGTTACCTAAAACAATAAATATTAAAAAGGGCTTAAAAAGTAATTCAATTATTTAAAATTGTTTTTTCCTTAAATAAAACTTTTCTTTTGAATTGCCAGAAAATTTACAGGAAATGGAAAACAAAAGCTCATTGGAAGTGCCAGAGAGATAGCATGGAGTTAAGGCATTTACCTCGCATGCAGAAGGTCTGTGGTTCGAATCCTGGCATCCTCTGTGGTCCCCTGAGACTGTCAGGAGCGATTTCTGAGAATAAAGTCAGGAGTAACTCCTGAGCACTGCTGGGTGTGACCCCCCCTCAGGAGAAAAAAAAACCTCATTGGAGAGGGTAGAAATTTCTGATTTTTTATTTCAAAAATAACAGTCTATGAGATAAAATGGTTTAAGGACAACTAAAGATTTAAAATATATTTGGTGAAAACAGCATTCTGAAAGACATAGATTAAAACAGTAAGTGAATGTCAGGAATTCTATTTCATATGGACAGGTTGTATTAATTTAGTCAAAAGGTCTCTGTTAGGGGCCTGAGCTATAGCATAGCTGTAGGGCATTGGCCTTGCCAGCTCCTTTCCTGGGATGAACTCATGCTCAAACCCTGCATCCCAGAATGTCCCCAGAACCTGCCAGGAGCGATTTCTGAGCACAGAGTCAGGGGAAACCCCTAAGTGTAGCCAAAATGTCCCCCCAAATTAGCAAAATATATATCTAATATATAAATCAAAATACAGATTTAAATAGATCCCAAGTCAATTTACAATGTTAAAGGAGAGAAAATAAATAACATAAATATTTTATATCTTTAGGTAGACACCATGATTACTAACATGACTGTAGTTGGGTTTCACTCACAAAAAGAACTTCACCAGTGCAACACTTCCACCAACAGTGAACTCCATAGTTTATGAAGTCCATCGTGAAAAAGATGTGTGCCATGTTAGATCATTTTAGGTACATTACAAGATGATAGCAATAAAAACTGCATGGTTAGGAAATAAAATAGATATATAAATCATTGGACTAGAACTCAATGATGAGAAAACACACACACACACACACTTTTTGAAACTTTATTTATAAAATGAAGCCAAGGGAAAGAAAACCATTGGAAAACAATTCTAACCATTGGGATAGAAAACAATTTCTTCAATAGAATAATGTTAGAAAAGTCACACAGTCACATACAAAAGTGTCAAACAGAACTCTTCCAAGATTCACTCCCTGAGTCAGAATGGTTGAAAGGATGAAAAAAAGATCTAAAAATGTAAGTTAAATAAATTGTTGTAAAATTCCTTATTTCTTTGGGCATTAAACACAAAGGAAATGGAAAGAAGGAGATGCATTTAACTACATTACACTGAAAAGCCTTTGTACTGAAAAATATATAAACAGTCGTAAAAAAATACTGAAGGGAAAAGAAATTAGCACATTATAAATATGTTAAGCAGTTACTATTCTTACATGTAGATTAATAAAAAGTGCAATGATAAGAAAAATGGAAATAATATAAAAATGTCAAAAATTTAAAATGACTCTTCTTCACCTATGTGCACATACTGATACCAAAAATGGATCAGAAAAATGTTAGCCATCACTGATTTTCAGAGAATTTAAAATAAAACCTACAGTGAATGTCTAATACTTATCATAATAATTTACATTATGAAACAATAAATATTGGTTAAAAATGGATAATGGATAGGAAGGAATACTCTAAACCTTTTTCATTTGATGGTGATGTTCGCTGGCACATCCATTTGAAAATAGCATGGAACTATCTCAAGAAGCTATGAACAGAGCTAACCAACGTAACATGTGACAATTTCGCTATAGAGTGTCTATACAAATAAGTTGAATACATAAAAAGCAAAACACGTTCAACACAATGTTTTTGCAATATTGTTTACAATAGCAGACATGTGGGAATACCAATTTGAACAGACTAGAGATACATATGAATACATAACAAAATAGAGCTCATCTATAGTAAGAGACAAAATTTTAACATTTTCATAAAGGAAGTCGATTTATTCGTGAATGAAAAGGAATCAATTTATTTTATTATTTCACCCAGTATGTAACACAGGACACAAAAATGGAATAATTCAAAAAATAGAAGTGATTGGACAAGAATACAAAATGAAGCTGTCAAAAGAAAATGGGAGTGGAGGTAGAGAAAGGTGAAAGTAATATAATGAAGGGTATGAGATTTATTTCGAAGAAAAGAGTAAAAGAAATACTTTAGGGATACTTCACCTGTGACATGCAATGATAAATCATGACAGAATTCTAATGCTCAAATGTAACTCAAGTAAAAACAGAGTTTAGACTGAATTATAGGACACGAGGCAATGGTCAATACTATGTTGAAGTTTCCACGGCCCTCTGTTGGCAATCAAAACAAAAAATAAACCATGTACATTGGACATCTTAGACTAGAATACCATAATGCATGGTCTTTAGTATCAAATCTCACTGACTAAATTTACTACATTTAGAGATGGTGCGAGTGTGGGGCTCACTTGTTTTTATTGACTCTACTCAGAGGGTCACTAGAGGGACTGTGTTGTGCTGGGGAAAGGAATAGGGGTTGGGCTCCTGGAAGGTAAGTGCCTTCATCAGTATGCAGATTTGAGTTCTGCCAGAGCTCCTTGACATTAGTAGTAATCTTCTGTCAGACTCATTCTCTGCTTCGGGTCCAAATCAATCCTATTCTCCTCCAGACACAGAAAATTGAGCCAAAAGTTTCAGCAGGCATCCTAAGAGACAAGCAAAGGTCTGTATATGCCAAGGACACTGGTAGTTTGTGCGAGGACAATCGTTGTCAGTCTTGAGTCGCTTAGGGGCTCGGCCGCCCTCGCTGCGGCCGCCGGAATAGCAGCCGCCGCCGCCTCCACTGCCCGCCGCCAGCATCTTCGCCCTCGCTCTGGCGCCTCCGCTGCTCTCGGCTGCTGCCTCTGCTCCAGCCGCCGACGCTCTCACTGGTGGCAGAAAGTTTCACTGGTGTAGTGTCGTGTACTTTTTTAAATGAAACCCAACTATGCATTGTTTATAACCATAGTGCTTAAATGAAGATAGTATTTTAAAAATAAGGAAAGAAAAGAATATTCTGAGGGTAGGGACTATGGTTCTCTTTTTAGGAAACTTTTAGTCGTTCTATTGGGGGCACACAAAGTGGTACTTAGGGGCTATACCTGGTTCTGTGCCCAAGAACCACTCCTGAAAGCGTCTTGTGCATGACTGTGTTTGGTTCTTTCCTCTGCCTTCACCACGAGAGCGCATCCATCTCTGTCTCCCAACAGGGAAGGTAATTAGGTGACGTTGCAGTACCATACACGTCCCGCAGAGGGCGGCACTCCGTTTCTATTTCAATTTTTTTTTTAAATTTTTTTCTTCATTTAAGCACCATAATTACATACATGATTGTAGCTGGGTTTTGTTTAATAATAAAAGCTAACAGCTCTTTAATATAATAAAAAGAAAATTATGTTTATCCTAAAAGCTCCATGCACAATCTAACCCCCAAAGCTTTATTTAGCAAAGTTTATCTCCATCATTGATAAGGAGCCTAGAAATGGGAATAATTTAACCTGTGGATGTGATTATTGATTATTGATATTGATTATAAGCACTATGACCTATCCCATTAGGGTCAAGCCAAAAAGTACAACCTTTCAATAGGTTAAATAGGTTGATGGTATGAGTGCAGTTGGGGACATTGTTGTTAAGGAAGTGTGTACTTGGGGGATACCTGATCTATATTCCTAGATAGACACTCAATCATAAAACCCATTTTCACAAAATAATTGTCCCACAGAAAACAATAATTTGTAACCATAATAATTTGCTTAAAAGAAGACAATACATTTTTAAATAAATTAAAAAGTTATTCCAAGTAATACCCTGGTAATGCCAGTAAAAGACCTTTAGCAGTCACTCTCACTGAAAGTCCCCCGTTCTCTGGAATATTTCTGGGTGTCTCTCTCTTGTGTCAAGTTCTAGTTACATCTTGCAAGATAAAATCAGTGCCCCCCCCCCAGTACTTGAATCATGTGATAAGACCTAACTAACTCCATTTATATGAAGCTTCTTGCTTGTGACCTTGTGTGCCTCTGCTGGTGCCTCAGACACCTGTGGACACTAATTTGCAGAGGGAAGAAAAACGTGTACTGAGTAACCCTCAAACAGGGTCAAGGCTCAGTTTTTCTAGTACGCTAGTTTTATATAGTACTATAAATGTGAAATCTGTTTATCCCAAACATGCTCCACACAGAATTTAATCCCGAAATTTATATATAGCAAACTTTATCCCCACCATTGATAAAGAGCCTAGATAACATTACATGGAACGTGCAGCCCCATTTTAATTTGACGTGCTAGGACCCATCTCAATCGTGTCAGGCCTAATGCTAAAACATTTCAAAAGAACTCCAAAGTCTGTCTATGAGTGGGGGTCACTGGTTAGGTGGTGGTTCCTCTCTCTATTTCTAATCTGTTTTGTTCATAACGTCGACCAATACTGTGTTTAGTCCTATTTTATATTAAGCCTCTTTACCACACCCCATTCACCACCTTACAAAATCCCTTCTATCCTCTTCCCCATAACCCTGATCCCGTAGCTCTCCTAATATATATTGTAAAAAGTGAATGGATACATAGGATCGCACCTGTCGCCAGGCCTTAGGGCCTTACTGGGTCCAGGTTGGCTTTATCTGCTGGCTTTGCCCAAAGACGGATGCATGGCCAGAAGTTTGTGGGTGATTCTCGGGGTGGGGTGGGGCAGAGAGTACATGCATCTTGGACTCAAGTTCTCTACCATTCGAGTCCATTGCCCATCACCGGACCTCCAACTTGAGCCCCTGCCGGAGTCCAGAGATCCGAGAAGGCCAACATCCATTATTGTCTATGCTGTTGTGGAAACTGCCCATCCAGAGCTCTCCAGCTAAACCCCCTGTCTGAGGCCGTAGGGCCGAGAAAGCCCTAGGTTGAAGGCAAAAATCCACCCTGCCGGAACTGACTCCGATGATCTCCTACATAGATTAATTTTATAATTTAATTTGAAATGAATCTCATACAGTTTCTATACCACTTCATTACACACAATCGTTTACCTAAATACCTATTTTCGCCGCCGAGTCTGCCTGGGTCCAGGAGGAGGACGAGGACAAGGAGGAGGCTGCGGTAGGAATCTGCCCTGTCTCGGGGGCCTTGCCTGCAGGGTGATCTTGCTGACTACAGGCATCAGTTTCGGCATCTCCGGTTCCTTTTTCGGTGGGGGTGGACAGGACGGGGGTGGTCGGGGAAGATGGGAGGGTAGCTGGGGGAAGAATGGAGACGGGGTAGGGTGGCGGCAGGATAGGGGAGAGGGATCAAAAGGAGTTGTTTGGGGAAGGCTAATTAGGGAAGGGGTGGTGAGGAAGTGGTTAGCAATTTGAGGGAAGTGGGTAATAAAATTAAGGGTACGGGATATATCAGGAGGGGTAGGGGCAAGGGTAGTTGTGGGGATTTGGGGAAAATGTATTCGGAATGGTCGCGGCATCTCTAGCCAAATGAGAGTGAGGTTCGGCTGCAGTGCGTTTACTTCCCTGTGACATCATACATCATATTGTGACGCCGATGCCCCTTATGACGTCCCCTTGCACTCACAGGACAAGCCTGTCTAGCCAGTTATTTTAGGAGTTTCTGATCAGAATGGTCATGCAAAAGAAATAAGGTGGAATGTGGGGAGTGGTAATGGCAACAAGCTTTCTTTTCCTATTGGGTCTGGGAAAGAGATTATCCTAAATAGATTCCTGTTTGAGAGATGTTTCTAGTTAGATACATTAAGCATGGACCTCTCTGCTCATCTATAAATGATAATTACAAGAAAATTAATGATATAATGTGGAGTGGATGAATCATTGATATTCCATGTAATTTTCAACCTTTTATGGTGGTCTGTCCATTCATCAGCCCATTGGGGGCATGCAACTGATACCATGTCTTAGTATGTGTTGAGAGAACCCAATTTTGGTTGCCTCACTGTTATGTTTTGAAGCATTTTCCCATTCAACTAGTCTTTTATTGAGAAGGTGCAAGTGTGTAAATTTTAGCACACCCTGCAGTTATATATATATAGTGTCTGGTTTCTAACTGGGGTCACACTTATGCAAGTCAAAGGCTTTACTCTTTTTCTTCAAATGCCTTTATCTTCATATTTATCTTCTCCGGTGGTATCAAAATTTTAGAAAGAGATAATGCCTTAGTTTACACTCTGATAACAGAACCTATCACTGTACTTCACTGTTGCAGCCAATATCACGAACGGAAAACACTTCACTGCCACGATTTTCCTCGCACAAACTACCAGTGTCCTTGAGATCTACAGATCTTTGCTTGTCTCCTATCCATTATCCATTTTTAACCAATATTTATTGTTTCATAATGTAAATTATTATGATAAGTATTAGACATTCACTGTTGGTTTTATTTTAAATTCTCTAAAAATCAGTGATGGCTAACATTTTTCTGATCCATTTTTGGTATCAGTATGTGCACATAGGTGAAGAAGAGTCATTTTAAATTTTTGACATTTTTATATTATTTCCATTTTTCTTATCATTGCACTTTTTATTTCTCTACATATAAGAATAGTAACTGCTTAACGTATTTATAATGTGCTAATTTCTTTTCCCTTCAGTATTTTTCTACAACTGTTTATATATTTTTCAGTACAAAGGCTTTTCAGTGTAATGTAGTTAAATGCATCTCCTTCTTTCCATTTCCTTTGTGTTTAATGCCCAAAGAAATAAGGAATTTTACAACAATTTATTTAACTTACATTTTTAGATCTTTCTTTCATCCTTTGAATCATTCTGACTCAGGGAGTGGATCTTGGAAGTGTTCTGTTTGACACTTTTGTATGTGACTGTGTGACTTTTCTAAAATTATTCTATTGAAGAAATTGTTTTCTATCCCCATGGTTTGAATTGTTTTCCAATGGTTTTCTTTCCCTTGGCATCATTTTACAGATAAAATTTTAAAAAGTGTGTGTGTATGTGTGTGTGTGTGTGTGTGTGTCTGTGTTTTCTCGTCATTGAGTTCTAGTCCAATTATTTATATATCTATTTTATTTCCTAACCATGCGGTTTTTATTGCTATCAACTTGTAATGTACCTAAAATGATCTAACATGGCACACGTCTTTTTCACGATGAATTTCATAAATTATGGAGTTCACCGTTGGTGGAAGTGTTGCACTGGTGAAGTTCTTTTTGTGATTGAGACCCAACTACAGTCACGTTTGTAATCATGGTGTCTACCTAAAGATATAAAAAATTTATGTTATTTATTTTCTCTCCTTTAACATTGTAAATTGATTTGGGATCTATTTAAATCTGTTTAAATCTATTTAAATCTGTATATTGATTTATATATTAGATATATTTTTTGCTAATTTGGGGGTCATTTTGACTACCCTTAGGGCTTTCCCCTGACTCTGTGCTCAGAAATCGCTCCTGGCAGGTTCTGGGGACATTCTGGGATACAGGATTTGAGCATGGGTTTATCCCAGGAAAGGAGCTGGCAAGGCCAATGCCCTATAGCTATTCTATGGCTCAGGCCACTAGCAAAGACCTTTTGACTAAATTAATACAACCTGTCCATATGAAATAGAATTCCTGACATTCACTCATTGTTTTAATCTATGTCTTTCACAATGCTGTTTTCACCAAATATATTTTAAATCTTTAGTTGTCCTTAAACCATTTTATCTCATAGACTGTTATTTTTGAAATAAAAAATCAGAAATTTCTACCCTCTCCAATGAGGTTTTTTTTTTTTTTTTTTTGAGGGGGGTCACATCCAGCAGAGCTCAGGGGTTACTCCTGACTTTATTCTCAGAAATCAATCCTGACAGGCTCAGGGGACCACAGAGGATGCCAGGATTCGAACCACGGACCTTCTGCATGCGAGGTAAATGCCTTACCTCCATGCTATCTCTCTGGCATTAATGAGCTTTTGTTTTCTGTTTCCTGTAAATTTTCTGGCAATTCAAAGGAAACGTTTTATTGAAGGAAAAAATTATTTTAAATAGTTGAATTACTTTTTAAGCCCTTTTTAATATTTATTGTTGTTTTAGGTAACATATTTATGATAGAATTAAATTTTCCAATTTTGGAATATTGAGTTCATCTCACCATTTACAAAAGTCTAATACTTTTTGGTGATATTAATTCTAGTCTACTCATTCATCCTCTTACAAATTCTCTCATCTATTAAAATGCTGATTAAGATAAAAATTTGCAAGCTACATTACTATTATATTAGAATGCCCATGCTGTCAGTTTCCTTTGAGGAAAGGAAACAATGCACAAGTCACATCGATGATATTACCTGGGGTAGACTACACTTATAGTGCTCACAACCTATTTTAGTACTCTAGAAGTGAAAATTATGTTTATCCTAATATGCTCCACGAACAATCTAACCCTGATAGCTCTATTTAGCAAAGTTTACGACCCCCCCCAGTATTGATGATGTGTCTAGAAATTGGAATAATGTTACACCCTGATGTGCAGACCCTATTTTTTAAGCACTAGGACTCATCCCATGAAAGTCAGGCCCAAAAGTACAATCTTTAAGTAGACCTCCAATGATTGCCTATCAGTGGGTGTCAGTGGGTAGGTGATGAACTCCTCTATATTTGTCTAATCTATTGTTAATATTGCTACCTATAATGATACAGTCCTATTATATGTTAGCCCTTCTCCCCGACCATGTTCACCACCTAAGAAATCCCTTCTATCTTCTCACCCCCTCATCCCTCATTTGTTTGCTCTGCTGATCTATATTTAAACAATCCATGCTTATATATATATATATATATATGTTATATATATTATATATAATCCTCCATCCTTCAGAACTCCTTCTATTCTCTCAGAACCTCAATCCTGATCCTTTCTTTCTTCTCACCCCCTCATCCCTCATTTGTTTGCTCTGCTGATCTATATTTTAAACAATCCATGCTTATATCGTCAAGAGCCCCTGTTATATATAATCCTCAGTCCTTCAGAACTCCTTCTATCCTCTCAGCCCCTCAATCCTGATCCTTTATCTCTCCCTATTGAATTCTTTACCCTCAGTTCTTAACTCCCTAGGAACCCGACCTTCCCCTTGCACCAACAAGCTGCATCTAGGCTCCCAAACTAAAGGACATTCTTCCTTCCCCCATTTCTAGCACCTGCAAGAAACTGCAGCAATGGCTCCTGCTGACTAATTCTATGTGGCCCTTTTTCTCCCAGTTCCCCTCAATGTGCACTGTTGCTCGCTACATGATCCTGGGGTACTCCCATTTAGAGGACACTTCCTCATCCTCTCAGACTTCCCAAGACTTCTGTTTGATTAAAATATACTCTGAATCTTACTTCGCTTCAGACAATCGCAAAAGACTTAATGGACATCTTTATTTTCTTTATATTTTTCTGTAGATCCATTTCCTTTATAGTTATACCTCAGTGATATTTTCCATATGTAGAAGTAACCTCTCTATTGATTTTTTAGCTTCTTCTGTTTGTACATAGTAGCAAATTCTAGTAGAAATTTTTTTTGCCCAGAGACTATATAGCATGTTGTTTTTACACACAAATTCACCAATAATACAATATGGCAGCATTTATCTTTGCAAAATCACACTACAATAGGAAAAACTTATGTTTTTATAAGAAATAAGTTCTTATATAATAGGGATAGAACTCATAAATTTTATTGTGCAGGGCGGCATTTCAAATTGAACATTTGTCATGGGAATTTAGAACTCAATCCATCAGACATTGATCGTCCAATCCCAGACTTCCGATCCCAAACTTAGAACTTGCACAGTTCCTTGCTACAGCACCAGGAATCAAATTCTTCCTGCTGGAGTTCCTAATACTGCTCTGGCACCAAATTTCTCCAGAGTAGGTTCAGAAGACACCCTAATCACAAGCTGCAACTTGATCTAAGGGCAAAATGAAATCACAGGACACTCCATCTTAGGATCTGAGGAAAACCAAGATCTCTAATTACAGAAGACTGACTCTGAGAACCTTTATCAGGTGTCCTTGATTTGGGGGTTTTCAGCTTTCTGAACTTTGAGAAATAACGTTGCCAAGACTATGTTATTTTTTTCTTTAAATAATCTTTGTTTTGACAAAAGTGGACCACAAATCCCTCACAGCAACATTCCAGGCACTTAGTGACATTGAATCAGGGGCACTCCCCCACCAATGCCATCCTCCACCCCTGCTCCCAGTCTACACCCAAAATCCTCTTCCTTGCACCTTGGCTGCCAGCACAAGTGGTCCCCTCTGCATCCAGCTTGCTGCACACCGGGTGCCAACTCTGCTGTCACTGTCCTTGGACTTGGTATTAAATCTGAACATTTTTTATTTTCACTGAACGTTCATACGACTGTCTGTTCTTGGTACCATTCACTAGCTCACCCTCAATTCGTGAGGAAGAACAAGATGGTTCAAGTTATGTAATTTTGTTTGAAGGAAAGAAAAAGCGGGAGGGGAGAAACAAACAAGAATAAAACTGTAGGAGTTCGTGTAGAAGAGGCTATAAATATCAATTTAAGAGAAGAATGCGAAAAAGGGAGAAAAACATAATAACAATACAGAAAATCAAACAAAGAGACAATCAAAAATAGAATGAAATGCACCACAGTAACAATGACAATAACCAAACAATAACCACGGTCCTGAAATAAAAAGAAAACAAAGAGCATAAAAAACAAAGAAAAAAACAAGGAACAGCAACAACAATAACAAAAAATTTATTTGTGCTTCTTTTATTTTTTCTGCATAAGTACAGTACATATTGAGGAGATTAGAAGGGGAATCCCCTGGCCCAAGGGACTCTCCTCCCTTGAAGCATACTGATATGTAAATATCCTCAGGTTCCGTCCATGCTCCATCTAATCTCCTCTAGGTCCTTTGTGATAGACTATGTTATTTTTTTTAATTAAGAACCTGGACAGATTAAGACAAGTACCATTCTTTCATGAGAGACAGTTCTGTAGACATACACTTTATTTATTCAGTTCAAAAATAATATGCATGGGCTAGAGGAAGAGCATGGAGGCATGACATTTGTCTTGCATGCAGAAGGATAGTGGTTCAAATCCCGGTATGCTAGATGGCCCCCCAGCTGCCAGGAGCGATTTCTGAGCATAGAGCCAGAAGTAACCCCTGAGGATTTTGAAACTGTAATAAAATATCTGCCCAAAACAGAAAAGCCCAGGCCCAGATGGTTTTCCTAATGAATTTTTTCGAATATTTCAAGAGGAGCTACTACCAATCCTAGCCAAGCTCTTCCATGAAATTGAAAAAACAGGAACACTCCCAAACAGCTTTTATGAAGCCATCATCACCTTGATAGCAAAACCAGATATAGACACTGCCAAAAAAGAAAATTAAAGACCAATATCCCTCATGAATGCTGATGCAAAGATCTTCAACAAAATCCTGGCAAATTTTATCCAATGCTTCATCAGGAAGATCATACACTACGACCAAGTAGGTTTCATCCCAGGAATGCAAGGATGGTTTAGCATCCATAAATCTATTAACATCATACACAACATGAACAATTAGAAAAATAAAAACCACATGATCATATCAATAGATGCACAGAAAAGATTTGATATGGTCCAACACCCATTCTTGATCAAAACTCTCAGAAGATGAGAATGGAAGGAACCTTTCTCAATCTAGTTGAAGCAACCTACCACAAGCCAATGGCAAATATTATCCTCAATGGAGAAAAAATAAAAGCCTTTCCTCTAAATTCTGGTACCAGCCAAGGCTGTCCGCTCTCACCACTCCTCTTCAACATAGTACTGGAAGTTCTTGCTATAGTGATCAGGCAAGAAAAAGATATCAAGGGAATCCAGATAGAAAAGGAAGAAGTCAAGCTCTCATTGTTAGCAGACGACATGATACTCAACTTAGAATATCCTAAGGACTCTGCCAACAAAACTTCTAGAAACAATAGACTAATATAGCAAGGTGGCTGGCTTCAAAATCAACCTAAAGAAATCAATGGCTTTTTTATACATCAATAATGATAAATAAGAGATGGATGTCAGGAAGGCAATCCCATTCACAATAGTGCCACACAAACTCAAATATCTTGGAGTCAACTTGCCCAAAGACGTGAAGGACCTATACAAAGAAAACTATAAAGTTCTGCTTCAAGAAATAAGAGAGGACACATGGAAATGGAAGCACATACCCTGCTCATGGATTGTCAGGATTAACATCATTGAAATGGCAATACTTTCCAAAGCATTACACAGATTTAATATGATCCCCTTAAAAATACCCATGACATTCTTCAAAGAAGTGGATCAAACAATTATCAGGTTCATCTGGAACAATAAACACCTTCAAATACCTAAAGCACTCCTAGGGAAAAGGAAAATGGGAGGCAATCCTTTCCCCAACTTTAAACTGTATACAAAGCAATAGTTATCAAAACAGCATGGAATTGGAATAAAGACAGACCGTGAGATCAGTGGAATAGGCTTGAGTTCTCAGAGAACTTTCCCCAGACATACAATTACCTAATTTTTGACAAAGGAGCAAGAAATACTAAGGGGAGCAGGGAAAATCTCTTCAACAAGTGGTTCTGGCAGAACTGGTTAGCCACTTGCAAAAAAGTGAACATAGACCCCCAGTTAACATCACTTAGGAAGGTAAAATCCAAATGGATAAAAGACCTTGATATCAGACCTGATACCATAAGGTATATAGAACAATATGTCGGTAAATCACTCATGACATTGAGACTAAAGGCATCTTCAAGGAGGAAACTGCACTTTCCAAACAAATGGAAGCAGAGATCAACAGATGGGAATACATTAAACTGAGAAGCTTCTGCAGCTCAAAAGTAATATTGCCCAGGATACAAGAGTCACCCACTGAGTGGGAGAAATGATTCACCCAACACCCTTCAGATAAGGGGCTAATATCTAAAATATACAGGGCACTGACAGAACTTTACAAGAAAAAACAAACATCCTATCCCATCAAAAAAATGGGGAGAAGAAATGAACAGACACTTTGATAAAAAAAAAAAAAGAAATACAAATGGCCAAAAGGCACATGAAAAAATGCTCCTTGTCACTAATCATTAGGGAGATGCAAATCAAAACAACGATGTGATACCACCTCACACTGCAGAGATTGGCGCACATCACAAAGAATGAGAACAATCAATGCTGGCAGGGATGTGGAGAGAAAGGAACTCTTATCCACTGCTGGTGGGAATGCCTCCTAGTACAGCCTCTATGGAAAGCAATATGGAGATTCCTTCAAAATCTGGAAATTGAGCTCCCATTTGACCCAGCTATTTCACTTCTAGAGATATACCCTAAGCATACAAAAATGCAATACAAAAACCCCTTCCTCACACCTATATTTATTGCAGCACTATTCACAATAGCCAGGCTCTGAAAACAACTAAGATACCTTTCAACAAAGGAATGTCTAAAGAAACTGTGGTACATATACAGAATGGAATATTATGCAGCCGTCAGGAGATATGAAGTCATGAAATTTTCCTATACATGGATGTACATGGAATCTACCATGCTGAGTGAAATAAGTCAGAAGGAGAGATGCAGAATAGTCTCGCTCAACTATGGGTTTTAAGAAAAATAAAAGTCATTTTTGTAACAATCCTCAGAGACAATGAGAGGAGGGATGAACAGCAGCTCACTCTATGAAGCTCACCACAAATAGTGGTGAGTACAGCTACAGAAATAACTACACAGAGAACTACCATCATTATGTGAATGAATGAGGGAACTGGAAAGCCTGTGAGAAGTACACGTGGGTGTGGGGTGGGATGGAGGTAGATTGGGGACATTGGTTGTGGGAATGTTGCACTGGAGAAGGGGGTTTTCTTTACACGACTGAAACCTAATCACAATCATTTATGTAATAAAGATGTTCAAATAAAGAAGAAAAAAGTAATATACAGGGGCTAAAGAGAGAACATGGAGGCAGGGCATATGCCTTACATGCAGAAGGACAGTGGTTCAAACCCCGGTATCGTCCCTCGAGCTGCCAGGAGCTATTTCTGAGCATAGAGCCAGAAGTAACCCATGAGCGCTGCGGGGTGTGACCAGAAACACAAACAACACACAAACAAAAAGTAATATGCAAAAGTTGTATATTTGGTTGTACTCAAGAATAAGTAAGGTCATAAAAATAAGGCTTCTGTGACTTGGATTTCAGGCAAATCTTCAAAATCCATACAGCCAGTGAGCCAGACATCTGATACAGCTTGAAATCTCTTGAAGAAAGGAACAAAACCTAGTCTCTAAATAGAAGATCTGTGTGAAAAGAGGATGATTTGTTTGGACACATTGACTTAAACCCTTATGACTACAAGGTCACATTTGATGAAGTGGTTAGGAATTTTAAAAAAGTCTGACTATGTGGTGCATCTCTTAGAAAAACTGCTTTCTCACAGACTCTGACTCTTCTCAAACTCTCTCACTTCCTCTTAAATACCTGAATATGGTCAATAATTTATTATGTATTTATTATTGATTTTATCTGACTTAAAACTCTATGTACACTATTTATATTTCTAGTATGACCCATCCTGCACCCCAAGATTGCTACATTCAGGCAGCTCTCACCCAAGCACAGAAAGTTCTTGAAAGCTCAGTGGAAAATAAATCAATCTTCTTTTGAGTCAAGAACAAATTTAGTGTTTGTTTGGGGATTACACTCAGCCATGCATAGGTCTCATTCCTGGTTCTGTACATAGGGATTGTCACTCATCACAATATGTGGGGACCCTTTGCAATGCATGTAACCCAACTTGGGTTGACTGACTGAATGAAAAGAACATGGTTAAAACTTTTACTATTGTGAAGCTCTAGACCAAAATCTTTTGTGCATACTATGTAAGTCACGGTGGCCAAGGATATAGAAGTGACAACTGTGCTAACCATCAGATGAAGCATTGTGGTATTTTCCAAAGTTCTTTTTTTTCTCTAGAGTCTCAACTTGGGTGTATAATTTATTAGCCTCTATAACAGGCTTCCTTGTTTTTAAGTATGGACATATATCATAAGGATTTTTTGCACTAGAAGCAGCATGTTAGTGCTATCCATTAGATTTTTTTCCTTTTATTTTTTTAATCATAGCACACTCAGGTGATCCTATTTATACATCTACTTAGAATAACCAGAATAGATAGCATTTTGTGGATCTTATAGAATAGCATGTGCCATAAAATTAGATATAAAAAACACACTCATAAAATGGGTTTTGTTGTTCCTCTATAATGTCTTTTTTTTTTTATTTTCAAAATAAACATGGTGGCTTCGGGTTCAGGACCTACACACACTGATTCCTGCTGGTGTCTGCCAGTGGTTGAAAGGGTGCAGAGGCCATCTTGGGTCATGCTGTTTTTAGCTGCCTGAGACTGGATTTCATCAGCGTTCCTGCTGATGATCGTGCCTGCTTCAGTGGTGGATCAGGATGTACACACACTGATTCCTGCTGATTTCTGCTGGGAGTCAGAAGGGCGCAGAAGCAATCTTGGGCCATGTGGTTTCCACCTGCCTGAGACTGGATTTCATCAGCTTTCCTGCTGATGATATTGCCTGCTTCAGAGTGAGAGATTATTGAGGAATGCTGCTGGAACTCAGATGCCAGCACCCTTATCTGCCTGTCTTCTGCACTGTGCTCCATTTTTGGCCTGATTTCATCCTGTGTGTGGCTCATCTGTGGACAGCTCGACTTCCCTGGAGCCTTCCCTGGAGGTGAGTTTACAAGCCCAGAAATGGTAAGCTGCTGAACTTTGCTGGAACTCAAATGCCAGCAAACCCATCTGCTTGTCTCCTGTGCTGTGCTCCATTTTCGCCTGATTTCATCCTGTGTGTGGCTCATCTGCCGATGGCTTGCCTTCCTGAGCCTTCCCTGGAGGTGAGCTTACACGCCCAGAAAGGGAAAGCCACTGAACTCTGCTGGAACTCAAATGCCAGCACCCCTATCTGCCTGTCTTCTGTGCTGTGATCCATTTTTGGCCTGAAGGCAGTGGTGGGACATAGTGAAAACATTCAATGAAATAAATGCTTCGCCTAGAATACTACATCCAGAAAAACTCACTTGCAGATTTGAAGGAACAATATATGGTTTCCCAGACAAACAACAGCTCAGAAACTTTGCAGGCTCAAAACCATTCTTACAAGAAAAACTGAAAGGCCTACTTTAAGACAAGACTGACCAACAGACACACCAAACTTCGAGATAAAGATGGCACTAAGTCTCAGAGCAATTCTTTCTCTCAATGTCAATGGACTAAGTGCACCAGTTAAGAGACACAGAGTGGCTAAATGGATCACAAAACTTAATCCAACCTTCTGCTGCCTATAAGAAACACACCTGAACAGTCAGAAGAAACATAGACTCAAAATAAAGGGCTGGAGGAAAAACATCCAAGCAAGCAACACCCATGAAAAAGCTGGAGTGGCCATACTAATATAAGATGATGCAAACTTTATACTTAGAAAAGTTGTAAGGGATAAAGATGAGCAGTTTGTATTAATCAAGGGATATGTACAGCAGGAAGAAATCACTCTCCTAAACATATATGCACTGAATGAGGACCAGCAAAATATTTAATACAATTGTTGACACATCTGAAAAATAATATAAATAACAACACAATAATTGTGGGAGACCTCAACTTGGCATTGTCAACACTTGACAGGTCAACCAGTCTGAAACCCAACTAGAATATAATAGACCTGAAAAAGAGAAATGGAAGAAAGAGGGCTAGTAGATATATACAGGACACTCCACCCCCAGAAGCCTGGATACACATTTTTCTCTAATGTACATGGGACATTCTCCAGGATAGACTACATGCTACCACATAAAACATACCTCCATAATATCAAGAGGATAGAAATTTTGCAGTCTACCTTTGCTACCACAAGGCCCTGAAATAATATGTGAACTACAAAAGGACACAGAACAAAAACTTTAATGCCTGGAAGTTAAACAGCCTAATACTGAATAATCAGTGGGTCCATGATGAAATCAAATTGGAAATCAAAATCTTCCTAGAAACAAATGACAATGGAGACACAAACTATCAGAACCTATGGAACACAGCAAAAGCGGTACTGAGAGGAAAATTTATAGCTTTGTGAGCACACATCAGGAAAAAAGGGGCATGCCTAAATAGCTTAATGATGCAGCTCATAGAATTGGAAAGGATTCAACAAAAGGACACAAAAATAGGGAGACAGAAGGAAATAACAAAGCTGAGAGCAGAAATCAATGAAGTAGAAACTCAAAAAACAATCCAAATGATCAACGAAAGCAGAAGTTGGTTCTTTGAAAAAATGAACAAGATTGATAGACCACTGGCAAAACTAACAAAGAAAGAGAGAGAGAAACTTGTTAACTAGTATTAAGAATGAAAAAGGAGAGATCACTACTGATATGTTAGAGAACCAAAGGGTAATCAGAAACTACTTTGAGAAACTCTATGCCACCAAAAATGAAAACCTGGAAGAAATGGATAAATTTGTGGACCTTTTAACATTTATGGTTGAATGAGAGGATGTAGCATATCTAAACACACCCATCACGATTAAGGAAATTAAGACAGTAATCAAATGTCTGCCCAAAAACAAAAAGTCCGGGCCCAGATGGATTTACTAATGAATTCTTTGAAACCTTTCAAGAGGAACTTCTATCAATCCTGGCAAAACTGTTCATGAAATTGGAAAAACAGGAACACTTCCAAATAGCTTTTATGAAGCCAACATTACCTTGATACCTAAACCAGACAGAGATGCTACCAAAAAAGAAAATTACAAACCAATATTGTTGATGAATACAGATGCAAAGATCCTCAACAAAATCCTGGCAAGTAGGATTCAATGCCTTACTAAGAAGATCATCCACTATGATCAAGTAGGTTTCATCCCAAGAATGCAAGGCTGGTTTAACATCCATTAATCTATCAACATAATAGACAACATGAACTACAAGAAAAATAGAAATCACATGATCATATCAATAGACACAGAGAAAGCATTTGATAAGGTCCAACACCCATTCTTGAACAAAACTCTAAGCAAGATGGGAATGGAAGGAACCTTTCTCAATCTAGTTGAAGCAATCTACCACAAGCCAATGGCAAATATTATCCTCAATGGAGAAAAACTGAAAGCCTTTCATCTAAATTCTGGCACAAGACATGGCTGTCCTCTCTCACCACTCCTATTCAACATAGCACGGGAAGTACTACTCACTATAGCGATTAGGAAAGAAGAAGGATATCAAGGGAATCCAGATAGGAAAGGAAGAATTCAAGCTCTCGCTGTTTGGGATGACATGATACTCTACCTAGAAAACCCTGAAGTCTCTATGAAAAAGCTTCTAGAAACAATAGACTCATATAGCAAGGTGGCAGGCTACAAAATTAACACACAAAGATCATGGCCTTTCTATACACCGACAGTAATAAGGAAGAAATGGTCATTAAGAAAACAAACAACCCCATTCACAAGAGTGCCACAGAAACTCAAATATCTTGGAAACAACTTGACTAAAAATGTGAAGGAACTGTACAAAGAAAGCTATAAAACCCTACTCCAAGAAATAAGAGAGGACACATGGAAATGGAAGCACATACCCTGCTCATGGATTGGCAGGATTAACATCATTAAAATGGCAATAGTCCCCAAAGCATTGTCCAGATATAATGCGATCACTCTAAAGATACCGAGGACATTCTTCAAAGTGGATCAGGCACTTTTGAAATTCATTTGGAACAATAAACACACTAGAATAGCTCAAGCTGTCACTGGGAAAAAGAATATGGGAGGGATAACTTTCCCCAACTTTAAACTGTACTACAAAGCAATAGTTATCAAAACAGCATGGTATTGGAATTAAGACAGGCCCTCAGGTCAGTGGAATAGGTTTGAATATTCAGAGAATGTTCCCCAGACATACAATCACGTAATTTTTGATAAAGGAGCAAGAAATCCTAAATGGAGCAAAGAAATCCTCTTCAACAAGTGTTGTTGGCACAACTGGCTAGCCACTTGCAAAAAATTGAATTTAGACCCACACCTAACACCATGTACAAAGGATAAATCCAAAATGGATGAAAGACCTCGATATCAGACCAGAAACCATAAGATATATAGAACAACACGTAGGTAAAACACTCCAGGACATTGAGACTAAAAGCATCTTCAAAGAGGAAACTGCACTATCCAAGCAATTGAAAGCTGAGATTAACAGATGGGAATATGTTAACCTGAGAAGCTAATGCACCTCAAAAGAAATAGCGCCCAGGATACAAGAGCCCCCCACTGAGTGAGAGAAACTATTTACACAATACCCACCAGACAAGCAGCTAATCTCCAAAATATACAAGGCACTGACAAAAATTTACAAGAAAAAACACCTAATCCCATCAAAAAATGGGGAGAAGAAACGGACAGACACTTTGACAAAGAAGAAATACAAATGGCCAAAAGACACATGAAAAAATGCTCCACATCACTAATCATCAGGGAGATGCAAATCAAAACAACTATGAGGTAACACCTCACACCTCAGAGATTGGCACACATCACAAAGAATGTGAACAAGCAGTGTTGGCAGGAATGTGGGGAGAAAGGAGCTCTTATCAACTGATGGTGGAAATGCCATCTATTTCAACCTTTATGGAAAGCAATATGGAGATTCCTCCAAAAACTGGAAATCGAGCTCCCATACGACCCAGCTATACCACTTCTAGGGATATACCCTAGGAACACAAAAATTCAAAACAAAAATCCCTTCCTTACACCTATATTCATTGCAGCACTATTTACCATAGCAAGACTCTGGAAACAGCCAAGATACCCTTCAACAGATGAATGGCTAATGTGTGTACATACACACAATGGAATATTATGCAGCTGACAGGAGAGATGAAGTCATGAAATTTTCCTGTACATGGAATCTATTATGCTGAGTAAAATAAGTCAGAAAGTGAGAAAGATGCAGAATGGTCTCACTCATCTATGGGTTTTAAGAAAAATGAAAGACATTCTTGCAGTAATAACTTTCAGACACAAAAATGATAAGAGCTGGAAGTTACAGCTCACCTCATGAAGCTCACCACAAACAGGGATGAATTTGAGAAATAACTACTTTTTAAACTATCCTAAAAATGAGAATGTACGAGGGAAATAAAGACCTATCTAGAGTACAGGCAGGGGTTGGGTGGGGAGGAGGGAGATTTGGGACATCGGTGATGGGAATGGTGCACTGGTTATTGGTGGTGGTCTTTACATGACTAAAACCCAAACACTATCATGTATGTAATAAAGTGTTTTAAATAAAAATTTAAAAATAGTTGATCATTTAATTAGTAGCATAACTTCTATATATCTTTACATTCTACACATTCTAGATATATGCATGCAGATTATGTAATAGAGGACATGAGAAATAGCTGTGTTTCCATCTTTTATTTGGGGGGGCACATCTGGTGTCGCTCATGGGTTACTCCTGACTATGTGCTCAGAAATCCCTCCTGGCTTGGGGAACCATATGGGATGGTGGGAATCCAACCGAGGTCCTTCCTGGGTGAGCTGCTTGCAAGACAAGAGGCCTACCACTGTGTTACTACTCCGGTCCTCCATCTCCTTTTCTTAGATTTCATTATGATGTACTGAGTTCCTGCTTGTTGAAGACTATCATTTAGTTACAATTTGAAATGATTTAAGGACAATTCCATTTGCTTCTCAAAACCCAGGACTTCTAGAATTACCTTTTATTGTTTACTGTACAGTTATAATATAGTAAATGATGTGTTTTGTTTACATATTATTCTTTGAAATGGTTGAATACTTCTCATAATAGAATAGTGTATTTATTTTTGCTGAGACTTGTCTTAAAACAGAGGCACTATTTTATTCAGATGATTTTAATTTGAATATAAAAGAGTTTTCAGTTTTTTATATAGAGTGTTTTATGAGACTAAAGGGAAAGACTAAGAATGTATATGTGTGGAAATAATTATACTTTGTGCTTGATTGCATGTTTTGAGAAAAAGTTAAAACAAAATGAAAAAAGATACCTGGTAAGTGTAAAAGGGTGTATATATAGCTAATGAAATGTATATGAGATATACATATCATTTTATATTTTCTTGCATGGGTGTTTTCCATTGCTAAAAATATAAAGTATACAATTGTATTATAAAACATCAAAGTCTTGCATATATCTTCCTATTAAAATATTCTAAAATATATACTTGGCTGCCTTATATTAAAGTTGTTCTGCAATAACTGTTTGGTTCTATTTTTTCAGCTTATTATGGTTTTTTTTTGGGGGGGGGGATCCCAGACAAGTGTTTATTTTCAAACTGTTTTATTGAAATGTGCCAAGAGTACACGGGCAGCACAAATGAACAAGAGGGAAAAAAATCACATGTACAATAATTTCCAAAAGTGAAGGTTAAACTGGGATTTCTCAGTTTCCCTTCCCCTCCCCCTCTTGACTTTTAGCATTTCCATTAGGTTAAAAGCCTCTAACCTAGCATTTAAAAAAAAGGAATACAGGAAATTTTGCAGAAAGGGAAAAGAATAACCAGCATAAAGGAAAAGCAATGTTTTCCTGCTCGAATGGGAACAACTTCCTAGGTACCCAGTTAGGAGGCGTGCTGAGCAGTGGAGAAACACAACTTCAGGGTGTACAGGTATGGGCCATTTGGGTTTTTCATCTGGTAATGGTTCAGGAAGCCCAAAGTCTCCAGGGCATCACTCTTGGATTCCCACTCCAGCAGCCCTGAGGAGCTGCGTTCACTTTTGCAGGAGAAGACTTTTACAGACGATGGCCGCTTTACTCCCAGCTCATCACAGATCTCAAAGAATTTATCCTCAGTCACTTCCAGGGGGGCATTGAAGAAGTGCAGCAGGTTGCTCGGGTGTTGGATACGATTCTTGGCCGCCTGCTCTGGAGTGGAAAACCGGTTGTTTCTCGACTCACTAAAGTCTTTGTAACTGCAGGAACCGTCTTCCAGCCCATACGACTGGCGGGCATGATGGCAGGCTGCTTGGAGACACACACGTTCAGATTCTACCCGAGCATGAAGTTGTTGTTGAGGTGAGTGATGGCACGGTCCACAGCGTAGCCATCAGCCATCTCCACCATGGCCGCCCCAGGCTGCTTTTCATGAATTTGACCTTCTCCACATTGCCATACAGGCAGAAGACATTGCAGAATCGGTCACAATTCTTAGACTGGTTCAAGCCATAGGCCATGAGCACGGGGCTGTCGGTGTGAGGGCCATACTCGGGTGGTGGGGGAGGGTGTAGGGGTGCCCATACTGGAGGCCGTGGTGACCCCCTACAGGTGGGCCTATACTTCGGTAGCCCTCATCATGGTAATGGCTGTGGTACCCACAGTGGGGCCCTCCATATTCCCCAGGATGATCTCCCAGGAGAGGGGGCTGTCTCTGGCTTTTGTTGGGGTTGCTCCTTGGGTCACCATGTCCACTGAGATTGGGGTTAGTGTAGTCCCAAGTATCCTGATCATTCTTGTACACATTCAAGCGTGTAAGCTTTGCAT
The DNA here is from genome assembly GCF_024139225.1 of Suncus etruscus. NCBI lineage: Eukaryota > Metazoa > Chordata > Mammalia > Eulipotyphla > Soricidae > Suncus > Suncus etruscus. The sequence continues at coordinate 69,360,349 of NC_064856.1, forward strand.
ATTCAATCTTCAGAGTGCAGCAGCCCGAGTAGATGTCAGCCCCATTGAGGGAGGACTTGGCGCGTTGGGCACTCTGCACGGAGTCAAATTCTACCATGGCCTGGACTCCATTCTTGTGGAAACTGACGATTCTCTGCACAGGGCCACAAGGGTTACAGATAGTGTACAGAACATCCGTAGTGATGGAGTAGATGGGGTTCAAGATGGTGAAGAGAAGCACACTGTTGACACTCCTGGAATCAGCCAAGTCTCCAGGCCGGGAGGTCTTCTGGCTGGTCGAATAATTCACAAAAGCAGGGTGACCAGCGATGTAGATAGATTTGGTTGTCGGCTGCGTAGTTCACAGCGCTGCAAGCCCCCCAAAATCTTCAAACTCCACCAACGCTTGTCTTATTTTAGGCATCACCACCACACAGCTGATGGGTCCAAATACCTGCAAGGCCTCTACAACATCAGCTTCTACCACACCATCAACCAGGCCCCTGATGTGGACGACTGGGGAAGCGGGGGTTTTGTGCGGGTCATCGTAGTTCTCCCCGCCTCCACCGCCCTGCTCCTCAGTCTCCATGCTGGACGCAGGCGTTGTCAGTGTTTAGCCGGTTAGGGGCTCGGCCGCCCTCAATGCAGCTGCCACAGCCTCCATACCTGCCGCCACCATCTTCACCATTGCTCTGGACCGACTCTGCTGCTCATCCTGCTGATGCCTCTGTTCCAGCCACCAACACCGTTTCTCCAGCTTATTATGGTTTTACAGTGGCTGAAGAAATAAGGATGAGAAGCATAGAATTCATGAGTTAGGCACAATTTTGTGTATGTTATTACTATAATAGTACTCTAACAATTATGATTTATATCATATATTTATAATAACAAACCCAAGGAAAGTTAAGATGGATCACTTTCCCCAACTTTAAACTGTATTACAACGCTATGTTCATTAACACAGCATGGTACTGGAATAAAGACAGACCCTCAGAGCAGTGAAATAGACTTGAGTGTTCAGAGAAAGCTTCCCAGACAATCAATTAATATTTGATAAAGGGGCAAGACATGGAGAATGAAACAAGGAAAGCCTCTTCAACAAGTGGTGTTTACACAACTGGTCAGAACCTTGCAAAAAAAGTGAACTCAGATCTCCTTCTAGCACCATGCACAAAGGTCAAATCCTAATTGATTAAGTACCTTGACAACAGGCCTGAACTATAAGGTATATAGAAAAACATGTAGGTAAGACATTCCATGACATTTATACTAAGGGCATCTTCACGCAGGAAACAGCACTCTCCAAACAATTGGAAGCAGAGATAAACACATGGGACTATATTAAGCTGAAAAACTTCTGTACATCAAAGAAAATAGCCCCTAGTATACAAAAGCCAGCCACAGAATGGGAGAATCTGTTCACCCTATACTCATCAGATAAGGGTCTACTATAAAATTATATAAGATACTGACACAAATTACCAAGAAAAAAACATCTAACCCATCAAAAAATGGGGAGAAGAAATGAACGATTTCTCACAAAAGAAATAAAATGGCCACAAGGCACATGAAAGTAAAATGCTCCACATCTCTAATCACTAGGAAAATACCAATTAAAATAAAAATTGGGTAGCCTCTCAAGCATCAGAGACTGGCACACATCACAAAGAACAAGAAGATTCAATGCGGGGGGGGGAGGTGGGGAAGTTGTGAGAGAGAGGAACTCGTATTCACTGCTGGTGGGAATACTATCTAGTCCAGACTTTGTGGGAAACAATATGAAGATTCCTAAAAAATAAAAAAAAATAAACCTTGAAATTTGAGCTCCCATATAATCCAGCTATTCCACTCCTAGGAATATACCCTAGGAACACAAAACTGCAATTCAAAAATGTCTTCCTCATGCCTATATTCATTGCAGCACTATTTATTATAGTCAGACTCTGGAAACAACCAAGATGCCTTTCAACAGATGAGCGGCTAAAGAAACTGTGGTACATATACACAATGGAATATTATGCAGCCTTCAGGAGAGATGAAGTCATGAAATTTTCCTATACATGGATGTACATGGAATTTATTATGCTGAGTGAAATAAGTCAGAGGGAGAGAGACACAGAACAGTCTCACTCATCTATGCGTTTTCAAAAAATTAAGGACATTATTATAATAATCCGTAGAGACAATAGAGATGAGGGCCAAAAGACCCGTTCACAATCTGAAGCGAACCACATAGAGTGGTGAGTGTATTTAGGGACAGAACTACACTAACAACTATCATGACCATCTTAATGAGTCAGTGAAGTAGAATGCCTTTCTTGAATACAGGCAGGAGTTGGGTAGGAGGGGGTGGGGGCATTGGTGGTGGGAATGTTGCCCTTTTCCCTAATGAAGAGGGTGTTCTGCTTATGACTGAAACCCAACTACAATCATGCTTGTAAGCATGGTGCTTAAATAAATATTTTACGTAAAATGTAATATTCATAGAACTGCTTTATTAAAAATATTGAAAATCAAAGTGTCTAAAAGAAAAAGGTGAGAGAGAGGGAGAAAGAGAGACAGAGAGACAGACAGAAATCATATGGAGTGCCTGGAATCCAGTTGTAGTCACATGCTAAACGTATCTTAACGTTTTAATTATTAATCTGACCCAACATCATAGAAAGTTTATGAAAAGGAAAGTTTATGCCTGTTCTATGAATTATTCTTTTTATCTGTGGAAAATAATGAAACAAAGGAAGAAGCATTTTATTACTTCTGCTTCTAGATATTTTTTTTTTTTTGGTTTTTGGTTTTTGGGCCACACCCGGTAACGCTCAGGGGTTACTCCTGGCTATGTGCTCAGAAGTTGCTCCTGGCTTGGGGGACCATATGGGACACCTAGGGATCGAACCGCGGTCCGTCCAAGTCTAGCGCAGGCAAGGCAGGCACCTTACCTTTAGCGCCACCGCCCGGCCCTTCCTTCTAGATATTGATTGCTGTAACTCAGTGGTCTCAAACTCGCGGCCCACGGGCCGTTTGTGGCCCTCCATACAACATTTTGTGGTCCGTTGCCAGTCTTCAAATATCGCAGTATTCTCGGTTATTCGCTTACCAAATAATCGCAATAAAAATAGCATTAGTTAGAAAAACATGGCATTAAACATTCGCATACCCCGAGCAGTTCCATTAGAAGTATGCAAATGTTTGATGAGATTTTTTGCAATGTTTTTCTTAGTACTGCTATTCTTAATGCAAATCTTCGGTAAGCCAAATCCCTTTTGAGGCTTTCCCTCATCCCGTCTTTGCTTCCTGCAGCCCACAGGTAAATTGAGTTTGAGTCCCCCGTTGTAACTCATCAAAGAGTTCTGAAAGAAAGTAATTTCCTAAAGTGCAGCTAGGTGACAAAGATGGTTGTATGATTCTGTAAACCCCGACTGGCCAGCAGGAGGCGCGATCCATAAGTTTTGGGAAGAGGCAGTTTTCAGAGTACTGGAAGCCTGAGATATTTGGGAAGGGTATCAGCAGGTGGCTGTGAAGAGTTACTCTACCAGAGCAAGGAACAGTCCAGTGAATCAAGTCTTTGGGACAGTCCAGGCCTGGAGTCCAGGATGTCGTGAATTTTTCACTGATTCCTACTGACCCTTACTGATTGCTTCACCTCTCTAGACAAGTTTCAAAGGGGTGTCTGCATGAGAGCTATTGCTAAATTCTCAGACATATATCGTACATTGCATAACAATCACTGTCAAGAACAGAACATGATCATCCTCATCTTCATCCTTCTCCTTCTTCCTCCCTCCTCTTCCTTGTCCTACTTTTAATTGGTCCTTTACTTTCCTCTGAAGCTTAATCCTGAAACTTAACCTTTCTTATCAACTAGGGCTGAAAGTCCCAGCAAATGACTGTATCTGCCTCTGCTCCTGTCCTTTACTGGGAGAGAATTCCGGCCAGCAGCTTTCTCTCAACCGGGACAGAAGGCAGAAAGCAGCTACAAATAATTCGCGAGTGTTAAGCATTTTTGTGAACACCTAAAAAATTAAGCTGTAGAGGGTTTTCTGCGCGGCTTGGGTGAGAGTTTTGCTCCCTTCTGCGGCTCTGGGGAAACTTTGTTTCCTGTGCGGCTTGGGTGAGAGTTCCCTCCCTTGTGCGGCTCGGAGGAAACTTGGTTCCCTGTGCGGCTTGGGTGAGAGTTTTGCTCCCTTGTGCGGCTCGGGGGAGACAGGGTTTTCTGTGCGGCTTGGGTGAGAGTTTTGCTCCCTTGTGCGGCTTGGGGGAAACTTGGTTCCCCGTGCGGCTTGGGTGAGAGTTTTGCCCCCTTGTGCGGCTCGGGGGAGACAGGGTTTTCTGTGCGGCTTGGGTGAGAGTTTTGCTCCCTTGTGCGGCTTGGGGGAAACTTGGTTCCCTGTGCAGCTTGGGTGAGAGTTTTGCTCCCTTGTGCGGCTCGGGGGTGACAGGGTTTTCTGTGCGGCTTGGGTGAGAGTTTTGCTCCCTTGTGCGGCTCGGGGGAAACTTGGTTCCCTGTGCGGCTTGGGTGAGAGTTTTGCTCCCTTGTGCGGCTCGGGGGAGACAGGGTTTTCTGCGCGGCTTGGGTGAGAGTTTTGCTCCCTTCTGCGGCTCTGGGGAAACTTTGTTTCCTGTGCAGCTTGGGTGAGAGTTCCCTCCCTTGTGCGGCTCGGAGGAAACTTGGTTCCCTGTGCGGCTTGGGTGAGAGTTTTGCTCCCTTGTGCGGCTCGGGGGAGACAGGGTTTTCTGTGCGGCTTGGGTGAGAGTTTTGCTCCCTTGTGTGGCTTGGGGGAAACTTGGTTCCCCGTGCGGCTTGGGTGAGAGTTTTGCCCCCTTGTGCGGCTCGGGGGAGACAGGGTTTTCTGTGCGGCTTGGGTGAGAGTTTTGCTCCCTTGTGCGGCTTGGGGGAAACTTGGTTCCCTGTGCAGCTTGGGTGAGAGTTTTGCTCCCTTGTGCGGCTCGGGGGAGACAGGGTTTTCTGTGCGGCTTGGGTGAGAGTTTTGCTCCCTTGTGCGGTTCGGAGGAAACTTGGTTCCCTGTGGGGCTTGGGTGAGAGTTTTGCTCCCTTGTGTGGCTCGGGGGAGACAGGGTTTTCTGTGCGGCTTGGGTGAGATTTTGCTCCTTTGTGCGGCCTGGGGGAGACTTTGTTTCTGTGCGGCTTGGGTGAGACTTTGTTTCCTTGTCGTCAGGACCGACTCCCCCCCCCCCCAGTGTGTCCCTTCCCCCGGGTGGGCGCCTGGAAAGGCAAGTTGAGCAACCAGAATAATCGGGGGAGATAGGGCCAGCTATCTGGACTCTCAGGTGACCTAGAGCAATCCACCCCCTTGGGCCCTGGAGCGGATCAGGGACTCCCCAAGGGTGAGGGCAGAGCCTGAAAGGGTAGACTGAGGGAACTCCTTCAAGGGAGGTTTGGAGGGGGCAGAAATCCATTGACTCCCAGAGAAAGGAGGGGGGATTGAGAGCTAGGCTCAACAGCGCCAGTAACCATTGTGGCCAGGAGTGGAACTGCAACGCTGACAGAAATAAGGAGCAGAAAAGGGAAAAGACCCACAGCAGGAAGGCTGAACTCTAGGTAGCAAAGGGGAGGAGAAAGGGCTAGGCTCAACAAACTCACCCAACAGGCCCCTCTAGAAACACCTTCAGGAAGGGGTCAAAGCAGGCCAAAATTAGAAGCCACAGCACTCCAAAATACACCATTAAATACAAAGAACAATGCGTAAAGCAAGGAAATCGCTAATAACTGGAGACACCATGACAAACCCTATCAAATTTCCAAGTCCACCAAAACGCACAGATCCACGGGAAGAAGACCTAAAAGCTGTCATGAGGAAGGAAATGCAAGAATTAATAAAAGAATTGAAAGAAACCCTAGCAACCGAGTATAAGAAATCCATGGACGAACGAATCAGCCAAATTAAAGAAGAAATGTCAAAGAACATGAGAGATTCCATACAAAAAGAAGTGAAGGACTTAAAAGACAAAGTAGCAAGTCTTATGAGCAGAAACACAGAGTTGGAGAAGCACATCGAAGAAATCGAAGGAAAACTACAATCAAAAAAAGATCAAGAAACCAACAAAGAAATAAAAGGCAAAGCACTGGAAGGAAAAATCCAATATCTAATGAACAAAGACAAAAGAAACAATCTAAGAATTGTGGGTATACCAGAAGGGGAGGAAATAGGGAAGGGGAAAGAACAGGTAGTCAGGGAGATAATAACAGAGAACTTCCCCACACTCTGGAAAGACACTCCAGGACAAATCCAGGAAGTCAAGAGAGTCCCTAATAAAATAGACCCTAATAAACCCACACCAAGACACATAATAATCCAAATGGCAAAAAACAAAGAGAAAGAGGAACTCCTAAAAGCAATAAGGGAGAAAAAAAACCTCAAGTACAAAGGAAAGGACATAAGAATCAAACCGGATCTTCCATTTGAAATAATTCAAGCAAGAAGACAGTGGAATGACATATTTACACGACTGAATGAAAGAAACTTCCAACCCAGGGTCCAATACCCAGCTATCATTCATATGGGAGGGCAGACTAAAAACATTCTCAAACATGAACGAACTTGAACTATTTGTGCAAACTAAGTCGATCCTAAGCGACTTACTCAGAGATGAATTACACAATCCAAACCCCCGATTGTAACAACAACCACTGCACACAATACAACTGCACAACAGTCCTCTCTATCAATAATTTCCCTAAATGTGAACGGACTAAACTCTCCATTTAAAAGACACATAGTAGAGAACTGGGTTAGGAAAAATAAACCGGACTTCTGCTGTCTGCAAGAAACACACCTACAGCTACAGGATAAGCACAGGCTTAGAATAAAAGGATGGAAAGTAATTATTCAGGCCAATGGAAAACAAAAAAGAGCAGGGACAGCCATTCTTATATCAGACCAAATTGTATTCAACCTCAAGAAAGTGATCAGAGACAAAGAGGGACACTACTTACTGATCAGGGGAACATTAGATCAAGAAACACTAACCCTGATCAATATCTATGCACCTAATGTAGAGTCAGCAAAATATGTGGGGCAACTACTGGCAAACCTGGAGAAACACATGAAGGGAAATGTGATAATAGTAGGGGACCTCAATACTCCACTATCACCACTGGACAGATCCACCAAACAGAAAAATAACAAAGAAATAAGAGCTCTAAATGAAAAATTAGAAGATTTAGGGCTAATAGATTTATATAGAGTCCTCCATCCCCAGAAAGCAGAATACACATTCTTCTCAAACCCACATGGAACCTTCTCCAGAATAGACCATGTATTAGGATACAAAGCCAACCTATATAAGACCACAAAGGTAAGGATCATAAGAAGTACCCTTTCAGATCACTATGCAACAGAGGTTAAAATTGATGTCAAGAAGAAGCAATGGAGAAAAACTAGTACCTGGAGATTAAACAACATCCTGCTCAACAACAGCTGGATCAAAGAACAACTCAAGGAAGAAATAAAAAGATTCCTTGAGACAAATGACAATGAAGAGACAACATGTCAAAATTTATGGGACACAGCAAAAGCAGTAATTAGGGGGAAACTCATAGCAATAGAGGCCTATGTCAAGAAACAGGAAAATAACAAAACCAACAGTTTAAAAGATCACCTCAAAGAATTGGAACAACAGCAACAGAGAAATCCAACCACAACCAGAAGGCAAGAAATAATAAAAACCAGAGCAGAAATAAACAACATGGAAACCAAGAAAACAATACAAAAAATCAATGAGACCAGGAGTTGGTTTTTCGAAAAAATAAACAAGATAGACAAACCATTGGCAAAACTCACCAAAAAAAAGAGGGAAAACACCCAAATCAATAGGATCACAAATGAAAGGGGAGAGATTACAACAGAACCCCAAGAAATACAACATATCATGAGATCATACTATGAACAACTATACTCAACTAGGCTAGAGAACCCAGTAGACATCGACAGATTCTTAGACAAACACCCTCTTCCAAGACTGGAAAAGGAAGACCTAGAAAGCCTAAACAGACCAATCACCTCAGAGGAAATTGAAGACGTAATTAAAAAACTCCCTAAGAACAAAAGCCCAGGCCCAGATGGATTTACAAGTGAATTCTATCAAACATTTCAAGAAGACACTACCACTTTTCCATAGGCTTTTCCAAACCATAGAAAAAACAGGAATACTCCCCAACTCTTTTTATGAGGCTAATATCACACTCATTCCCAAAGAAGGCAAAGACACCACCAAAAAAGAAAACTACAGACCAATCTCACTAATGAACATAGATGCAAAGATACTTAACAAAATCTTAGCAAACCGAATTCAGCACTTCATCAAAAAGATCATACATCACGACCAAGTGGGATTCATACCAGGAATGCAAGGTTGGTTCAACATACGCAAATCAATCAATTTGATACATCACATCAACAACACGAAAGACAAAAACCACATGATCATATCAATCGATGCAGAGAAGGCATTTGACAAAATCCAACATCCTTTCATGTTAAAGACACTCAGAAAATAGGGTTAGAAGGAACTTTCCTCAAGATAGTTACAGCTATATATGAAAAGCCAACATTATACTTAATGGCGAGAAACTAGAAGCATTCCCAATAAGGTCAGGAACTAGACAAGGCTGTCCACTCTCTCCACTCTTATTCAATATAACCTTAGAAGTCCTAGCAATAGCAATCCGACAAGAGAAGGGAATCAAAGGAATTCAAATAGGGAAAGAGGAACACAAGCTATCTCTATTTGCCGACGATATGATGATATACATTAAAAACCCTAAAGAGTCCACAGTAAAACTCCTAGAAACAATCAGCCAATACAGCAAAGTGGCTGGATACAAAGTCAATACACAAAAGACAGTAGCGTTTCTATATACAAAAAATGAAGTTGAGGAGAGAGAGATTAAAAATACAATTCCATTTAAGATAGTATCAAAAAATATCAGGTATCTAGGAATCAACCTTACAAGAGAAGTGAAAGACCTATACCAGGAAAACTTCAAAACACTCCAGAAAGAAATTGAAGACGATCTAAAGAAATGGAAGAACATCCCATGCTCATGGATAGGTAGAATTAACATAATCAAAATGACTATCCTACCCAAATTCCTATATAGATTTAATGCAATCCCTATACAAATCCAGACACAATTCTTTAAAGAATTAGAACAATCATTAACAAAATTCATCTGGAACCACAAAAGACCCAGGATAGCCAAACACATACTAAAAAACAAGAAGCTGGGTGGAATCTCCTTACCTAACTTGAAACTATACTATAAAGCCATAGTAATCAAAACAGCATGGTACTGGAACAGAGACAGGACTTCAGACCAGTGGGTCAGGACAGAATTCCCAGACATAAACCCCCAGATATACAGCCAACTAATATTTGATAAAAGAGGCAAGAATCTGAAATGGAACAAAGAAAGCCTATTCAACAAATGGTGTTGGCACAAGTGGAAAACCACATGTACGAAAGTGAAAATCAACCCATACCTCACTCCTTATACAAAAGTCAACTCAAAATGGATCAAAGACCTTGAAATCAGACCCGAATCTATAAAGTTTATTGAGAATAAAATAGGGAGAACACTCGAAGACCTATATATCAAAAAGGTCTTTGAGAATGGAGCACCAATTGCAAGAACCTTAGCAGCAAACATAAACAAATGGGACTACATCAAACTAAAAAGCTTCTGCATGGCGAAAGAAACCTTACTTAATGCAAGAAGATAGTTAACAGAATGGGAAAAAATCTTTTCACTAGACATATCAGATAAAGGGCTGATATCTAGAACTTACAAAGCACTCAGAAAACTGAGCCCCTCAAAACCAAACAAAGCCATAAAAAAATGGGGAGAAGAAATGAATAGACACTTCTCTGAGGATGACAGAAGGATGGCTAACAAACACATGAAAACATGCTCACCTTCACTCATCATCAGAGAGATCCAAATCAAGACAACAATGAGATACCACCTTACACCAGTGAGGATGGCTCACATCAAAAATACTGAGAACAATCTTTGTTGGCGTGGATGCGGTATGAAGGGAACTCTCATCCACTGCTGGTGGGAATGCCCCCTAGTCCAACATCTATGGAGAACAGTCTGGAGAGTACTCAAAGAACTCAGAATTGAGCTCCCTTTTAACCCAGCAATTGCACTCCTAGGTATATACCCCCAAGTTGGAAGAACATTCATTCCAAAATACGTGTGCACCCCACTATTTATCGCAGCACTCAGTATAATAGCCAAATCTTGGAACCAACCGCGATGTCCAACAACAGATGAATGGATCATTAAGATGTGGTATCTATACACAATGGAATATTACATGGCAGTCAGAAATGATACAATCACAGATTTTGCAGCAACGTGGATGGACTTAGATCATGTTATGTTAAACGAAGTAAGTCAGAAGACAAAAGATAAACACAGAATGGTAGCACTATTCTGAAGCACATAGAACATACATCTCAATCACAACTAATACTTAACAATCAAATAACAGGGTCTAAAGGGTAGAAACTCCAACCACTGTAATAGTCAACATATACCTCGGAACAGTGCCCAAAACACATGAAAAAGGAACAACACAAACTCGCGACTACACATTATACCACAAAGAAAACAGCAACACCAGAACAGCAGCATAGAGAGAACAGGTACGTAATTAACCTTCTACAATAATGGCCCATAATAATCATGTAGAGATCGTATACAGGAGCACAGGTAAAGAATACCAAGGCAAACCACTGGCTCCAATGGAAACATCCCATAAAACTACGTATTAATGCCTCTATCTTACTATATTTAAAATAACCTCTCAGCTTTTCTGTCCACAGGCGTTCTTGGATACAAAGGGCGGACAAGCTAAGATGGCAACTCGGGATACCACACGAGATACCATACCCAGTTTGCACTACGAGTTGGCCCTGAGAAAACTCTTTAACATACACTTTATACCTAGGTTTACCTTCTTTTAGGATTTCAAGCACGTGACCAGTCAGACCACCGAAGCAGTAACAGCGACGTACAGACCCAAACTACATGCTCTATTCACTGAACACATTCAAGCAAACCAGCATTCCCTTGCTATTTTCTCCTCTCTTCTCACCACTTTCTTGGTTATTTTTTTCTTTTCTATTCTTTTCTTTACTTTCTATCCTTTCTCTTCTCCCTTTCTTTCTAATGTATTTTTCTCTTTTCTCCCTCCCTACCCCTTCCATACACCTTACCCTTTCCCCCCTCTGGAAATCCAACTATCCCTCCACCCCTCAATCCCATCCAGACCTCCCTCTATATTAAAACACTTCACCCTCAGTCCTTAATCTATTAGGCAACAAGATCGACCTCCTACCCCAACGAACCAGTACCCAGCACCCAAGAGAAGGGACACCCAGTCAAACCCACACCTCGTCCCGGGCAAGAAAAGACAGCCAACTCCCCTGCGGACTCATGCTGCGAGGCCCTCCCTACCAACTCCCCCTAACATGGACTGTTTCTTGAAACCGGACCTAGGTCCAAAAGTATCCCCAATGCAAGAACTCTTCCAAGACCTCCCTGCCGCAAATTTTTACCAACCTGAAGAAGGTCAGGGGGTGTGATAGGAAGATGCCTGGGAACCCACACATCACAAGAAAAACCCAAAAGACAATGGGAAAAACTGTACTTCCAACATAGGCATAAGACCTGTAATACACCACTTCGTTATCTGCTCTCCCCCAAATGTAAGGTAGTCTTTTGCACCACTTTGGTCCTTTAAAAACTTCGCTAACTCATTTTCGTTCTTTTTTTTTTCCTCTTAAATTTATTTATTTATTTTTTTAAATGTTGGTCTTATATATACATTTGTGAGCACATACGTTTTTATTTATTTTATTTTATTTTATTATTATTATTATTATTTTTTATTTTTTATCATTTTTGGGTATGTGACCTGTGTCTGTTATCCCCTCTGTCCACCCCCAACCACACCGACAATACAATGTGGCTCCACCTCCCCCTGCAAAGACACACTAAATAATGGGGAAACCTTACATATAAAAAAAAGAGCTCTTATCTACTAGAGATAGGAACTCATAGTTGTTTACAATACAAGGGTATCTCCTACCTTGAAAATATGTCATGTGGAATCACTTAGACCTCAGATGATTAGATGCCATTCATCCAGCCTTGAACCCTGGATCCCAGACATAGAATCGGCACAGCTCTTCACAACAGCTACAGGAAACAAACTCCATCCGGAACAGCCTTAATACTGCGGGGTCAACAACAAGGACCAGCTCTAACATGATATCCTGACAAAGAGGAAAATGTGAACAACTTGACCTTAGAGCAGATTAGCCTACCTTACCAGCTAATGACAAGACAAAACCAGAAGTCTCGGCACCCTTTGGTAGGTCCAAAAGCCAAGATCGTGACAGATGACTGGCTACTAGAACCACGACCAGACAGTATACATCTTGGGACCAATAAAAACGCCCTAGTTTAGGGTTTGAACTATGACTTGCACAATAAGCATGATCCCCAGTCCCAAAGGTCTGACAGAGACAACTGCAACAGAATGGGCCTTCTGGAAGCACAAAGAAAGACGCTAACCTAGGTGCCATTCTAGGTTCAGTGCAAAGACCAAGGTCACCAACCACAGAAGATGGACTAAAACGACAATGAGGTAACAGAACCTCTAGAACCACAAAGACTGACCTCACCATAAGTCCTACCTCAGGATCTGTGCAGATACTGAGACCTCTAAACACAGAGCTCTGAGTGTATCACCCTGGACAGAACAGAAGTCTTCCACACACCAAAAAACACCACCTGGAGAATAAATGATCCTGAGCAAAGTCTGGAGCTGATCCCATGACAGTATACTCCAAGGACGGAGAAACCCCATATTTCTTAGGCCATGTGAATTCCTTTTCGAATGACCCCAATATTTACTGTGCCAGGGCAGGAGGGGAAAAAACAAAAATACAAAAAGCACAAAAACTTGGTATTTTATATATATGTATATATATGTGTGTGTATATATATACATATATATCTTTTACCTTCATTTATTATTGTTATTATTATTTTTATTTACCTATCTATTTTGGTCGATTTCTCTGTTTGGGTGTGATTATTGAAATCGTCGTCCCCAATTATACTTATTTTTTTCTATTCTTTTCTTTTCCCTCGTTATGTGCTATGCCATGTTTCTTATTTCAAGACCATGGCGTGTTTTTGGTTTGTTTGTTTGTTTTTGTTCTGTTTTTTGTTTGTTTGTTTGTCTGTCTGTTTTGCTTTGTTTTTCGGCTGTTTTTTTTGTGGTGCTTATCGATATAGCTGGAGTCCTCACTGGATAATTGACACTTTTTTTGGTACTGGTGGAGTGTTTCACCTTCTTTCTCTCCTTCATCTCCCAAATCGATGATGAGAGCCTCTAGAAGGATTCCACCCATTTTGGGAGTATTAGACTCTTACCCCAGTTTATTTATCTTCTCCTTCTCAGGCAAAACCACGCAACTTGAACTAGCTAGTCCTGCCTACAGTTAGAGGGGGAGATAAGGGAGGCATCAAGACCAAACAGGTGCAAGACTACTAAGTAGTGGGTTGGATACAGAGGGGACCACATATTCTAGCCGCCCTGGGGGTGAGGGAAGAGGAAATGGGAGGTAGGACAACAACGGAGGGGTAGGGAGGACAATTTGGGGATGGGAATCCCCCCTGATTTTATGTAAATATGTACCTAAAATGTTATTGTCAACAATATGTAAGACACTATGATCAAAATAAAAATTATATTGAAAAAAAAATTAAGCTGTAGAAATTAGTAAAACGCTCATGGTGACGTATGCCAGTCAAGAGGATTTAATGAGGGCAAGCAGGCTTTTTATGCCCTGCTCCTGTGGGAGGGGTAGTAACATAGGATTGAAACATAGGCCAGTCAGATTTGTACAAGTACAACAATTTTAACCAATGGGAGCATAAACACATTTTATGGCGGGAAGGATAAAGAGGAACCTGGCAGGATGGGGGGAGGGGAAGCAAATCCTTAAACAAATAGCTAATTGATATTTACGCAAATACAATTTTTGTTTAGCCTATTTTCCATTTAAATCTTTCTTTTGTGCAAGCAATAAGGATCATAATTTAAACTTTACAAAAACCTATCTATAATTACGTTTTTGAGAGCAGTTACAAAAACAGGTTCCATGGAAAGGTTAAGGAATCTGGTTAAGCCAGATTCTGTGTGCCGGGCTAAATTTATTTGCAGAGTTTCTTTTTGGCTCGGGGCTAAGCAAACTTTATGGCTTGAATCAGGCGGTGGAAAATTCATACAGAGTTCCTTTAATATGTGGGATGCTCCGTCTCCCACATCTCCCCCTGTTTAGTCTACAATATGGAAGGGACAGACGTGCCTCTGTGGACTGGCCACACTGGGTGAAGAGGTGTGGGGCTTCCAGTCACCGCATCTGCTACCCTTGAGTCAGTCGTTTCCAAAGCTTGGCAAGGCGCGAGTGCACAGATTGAGGTCTATGCGCCAGCTCCTCGATAACTTCAAACTTAAGTGGCGGAGAGTTGGCAGGAGAGGAGATTTCGGGCGTCGGCTGGTCTTCTGAGGTGCATAGTTGTTGGTACAGAACTTTTGAGTCCTTTCTGGTTGCTTCATTCACTTGATTCTTTACAAAGGTGGTGAGCTTGCGAAAAGCCCAAGGACCAAAGGAAACTAGCAACATGAAGCCAATGAAGGGTCCCAAAAAGGCTGGGAACACTGTTGTTTTCCATGGAGTGGTAGAATACCAATTTTTGTACCAGCTCTCACTTTGCTCTATATCTTTTTGTCTATTTACTAAATCATCCTCTATACGTTGAATGCTATCTCTAACTAAACCTGTTTCATCCTTAAAAACACAACATTCTTCTCTAAGGGCTACACAGACTCCCCCTTTCTTCAAAAACGGGAAACCAAATTAAACCACGGTGGTTATGCTGCACTATCTTTGCTAGGGATTTAACAGTGTGCTCTAAGTATTGTAAACTTAGTTTAAGTTTGTAAACATTTTTAACAACAGTTATACTTAAGGCATTAACAGATTTTAGAGTATGAATTAATGAATAAATTATTGTGCCAGCACCAATAATACCCAGGCCCATTAATAAGGCAAGGGTAAGAGCAGTAACTGGTTTTCTCCTGCAGAGGGAGAGAGACACAGAGTTATCTTTAAGGGGTAATAAATTAGTTTTAGGTCTAACAGTTAATTTAGGCATTAAGACAACCAAAACACAGTAGTTCTTGGACTGAAAAAACAAATGTGAAACAATGTGGGGAGATATACCAGTAGAACAGGCAAGAAACGTTAAATTGGGGGCAATCATGAACTGAAAGGAGAAATCAACGACAAGAATTTGATTACAATTTTCAATAAAGGGAATAGGGGGAAGCATATTGGGTACCAAAAGGCAAAGTTCAAGTTCCACCACCTGTTCCAAGGTGATGCCGAAGTGAGGCTTGGGGCTGGATTGCAGAGCGAAGGGGTCAGAGACAGGCAGGGGGTCGCCAAAGCAGAAGGGCGGTTGAGATGAATAGCAGATAGGCAGGGTCAGTGATGGTGGAGGCGTTGACCATCTGTAGGATGAGGTTCGAGGTGGAAACTGGACCAACAGGTTTGATGGTTAATCTAGGCATTAACAAAGCTAATAGTTATGATAAGCAAGTAATATTTCAGTAACAATATGGGGAGAATGTTCAGTGGAGTTGGGGGCTTCAATGAAGATGGAAGTGTTATGCCTTGATGAGTTTCAGCTCCCCAGTGGAGGTCAGCAGGGTCGTTGGTAGCAGTGGGCATGGTGAAGGTTTATAGAAGGGCTGCCAGGCAGAGTATTATCCAGCATTCCCCTTAGGCAGAGTCAGTCAGAAACAGGTCCGGCAGGAATGGTGGGCTAGCAGGAGGGGTGACAGGCTCTTAAGGAAACTGCTTGGCAGGAGGCAAAATGGTTATTTTTGAATGCCACGGGAATGCCTCCTGACTCCTGTAAGACTTCAGCATTCAAAAAAAAAATTTATAATTAACAATCGCCAATTGTTCAAAAACTTTTAAACTGAACTTAAATGATTTTTCTTAAACTTTTTTGTTATTATTTTAAAGCTAGATGCTATTCTTTAGTTACAAATTTATATTCTATAGGCCTTAATTACACATAGCAGGAAAGCTGGGGATTGCAAAGTCCAGAAATTCTCCAGGGAAAAGTTATCCCTGATGGCCATTTGAGAAATTTGGGGTTTACCATCCCCTACTCTTTCTGCCATGCTGATAGGACAAAGCTAGCTTAGCACAGGATTTCTGGCAGGATTTCACAGTTTATTAGATGACCAGACTAAGCCAGGTTAAAAAAATTAATTGAAATTTCAAAAATGGATAAGGCTTTAAAAATTGTATTTATCATGAAATGCAAAAATAACAAATAAACAGACAGAACAAACAACACGAAACACAACATTGTGGCCACTTTCACTCATAACACACACACATGAACAGACAAGAGGATTCATTCAAAACTTGCATTAGAAAAATTAACAAGCGCTTTTAAATATTTAGCCGGCATGTTTGTAAAAATTGTTAACATAGCTGGAGTGGAACTGCTGAAAATAAATCTTAAGGTTTAGCTTTAACGCAAAACATTTTTAAAACAATTTTAATTTGAAGTTTAAAGCATGAAGTAAAATGTAAGCAGTTAAAAAATTTTGTTAAGTGAAATGGTTAGGGGAGCACTGTAGAAGGAGTTTCCACTCTGAAGTATGATATCATTTGCTGTAAAGGAACACGGTTTCTTTAAATTAGTTTAACAGGAAAACAGTGAGGCAGCTGCAATAAAGTGTTAAAATTATTAACAACTGTTTTTACTTTGAAGACTTTAAGTGAATAATTTGTAAAAATTATATACCAAATTAAGAAGGTTAAGTACATCATTTTTACCTTATTTTTTAAATACCTTAAGAATAAAAATAAATTTTCTAATAGAAATATAAAAAGACTCAGATTTTAATACCTGTGTATACGTTTAAATTTTTAAAACACCAAAAGTTTTTTTTTTTTTTTGAGTCACACGTGGCAGTGCTCAGGAGTTACTCCTGGCTCTATGCTCAGAAATAGCTCCTGGCAGGCACGGGGGACCATATGGGACACTGGGATTCGAACCAACCACCTTTGGTCCTGGATCGGCTGCTTGCAAGGCAAACGCTGCTGTGCTATCTCTCCGGCCCGCTGTGCTATCTCTCTGGGCCCTTATGTATAAATTTTTAAAACACCAAAAGGTTTCTCTTTCTTTTTTTTTTTTTTATCCCTCGCAGACATGAATTTAGAAGGTTTTTTAATTTCAATGTTTTACTAATTACTTCACAACACCCAATGCACAAAACTTAACTACACAAATGCTTTTAGAAAAGGCACACTTATGCCACCTAATTTAATTCACAAACTTTACATTTGAGGCACTTTATGAGACGCAACAAAATTCTACCCCCGCCACTTTGTGCTACAAACACTACCTATGAATAGATTAAAGGGCTTATTATAACATTTTTGAACACATTTAAAACTTTTTAATTTTACCAACTGTGGCCTTTATCTTAGAAAAAACATTTTAACTCAGGCATCCCAACTCAGGAGAAAGGAACATTTGTAACAACAGAGAGACAACCATAAAAGCCTAAGGGAAGATAAGGCTGCATTTCTATCCTAAGGGATGGGGGGGTTTCCGCCCTGCTTGCAAGAGACAAAGAGTTCAGCTTTAAGCACCGTGTAGACAATATTGCGTGATTCAGTGGGGGAGACAGCATCGCCCCCCAATAGATTTCAAGCAGGAGAGCGTGTAAGGGGCTTGGGGTCATAGGAAGTTACGGCTTGAAACAGCTCTCTGAGGCTTTTTCCAATTAAAGGCTTTGTGCTGTTTGAGCCAGCAGAACAGTGGCTTGTGCACTTTTAGGTGTGGCTCTTTAAGCCTGGAGGCAGCAGCCAAACAAGCAGGGGAAGGCCTTTGTCCTAAGGGAGGGAAAGGTTGCCGTGCAGGTACACTGTGTGAGGTGTGGTTAAAACAAACCAAGGGCAAACATCATGAGCGAGGGCAAAAAAAATTTATAGATTTTGTTTGGAGACTTCTACGCGTCTGGCTTTTAACTCAGACTGAATATCAGCAATGAATTTGGCTTCTGTGCTTGAGGGGGTTGCCCATAGTAAAAAAAAAGCACAGGAGTCCCAAAGACCAATTGCGGGACTATGAGGTCGGCACAAATTGAAAGTGTGCACACAAGGAAGGCTGACTACTACGCAGCGTTACCCCTGATGGGGGCTTACCCAACGTCTTATGCGTAAGCTCCTGGACTCGCCTGCTCCAGCCGACCGGATGAACACCGAAGGATCGAAACACTCACGTGGGGCGCCATTTTGTATCTGCCTCTGCTCCTGCCCTTTACTGGGAGAGAATTCCGGCCAGCAGCTTTCTCTCAACCGGGACAGAAGGCAGAAAGCAGCTACAAATAATTCGCGAGTGTTAAGCTCTTTTGTGAACACCTAAAAAATTAAGCTGTAGAAATTAGTAAAACGCTCATGGTGACCTATGCCAGTCAAGAGGATTTAATGAGGGCAAGCAGGCTTTTTATGCCCTGCTCCTGTGGGAGGGGTAGTAACATAGGATTGAAACATAGGCCAGTCAGATTTGTACAAGTACAACAATTTTAACCAATGGGAGCATAA
Organism: Suncus etruscus; assembly: GCF_024139225.1. Lineage (NCBI taxonomy): Eukaryota > Metazoa > Chordata > Mammalia > Eulipotyphla > Soricidae > Suncus > Suncus etruscus. The sequence continues at coordinate 69,379,075 of NC_064856.1, forward strand.
ACACATTTTATGGCGGGAAGGATAAAGAGGAACCTGGCAGGATGGGGGGAGGGGAAGCAAATCCTTAAACAAATAGCTTATTGATATTTACACAAATACAATTTTTGTTTAGCCTATTTTCCATTTAAATCTTTCTTTTGTGCAAGCAATAAGGATCATAATTTAAACTTTACAAAAACCTATCTATAATTACGTTTTTGAGAGCAGTTACAAAAACAGGTTCCATGGAAAGGATAAGGAATCTGGTTAAGCCAGATTCTGTGTGCTGGGCTAAATTTATTTGCAGAGTTTCTTTTAGGCTCGGGGCTAAGCAAACTTTATGGCTTGAATCAGGCGGTGGAAAATTCATACAGAGTTCCTTTAATATGTGGGATGCTCCGTCTCCCACACATGACAGTGAGTCTTTGGACACATCCCAGGAGAAATCTAGCTCTTGCAGTCACTGCTCTATGAGGGAGGGTGACCCAGATTCCACCCTTTTTCTGATGATCCTTTGTTAACTGCAAATATTACATAATAATGTGAAGAACCCTACTTCTGGCACAGCTCCCTTGACTCCACGGGGACATTTTGGAGAAGAATATATAGGGCAGCTCTTCTTTTTCTCTCTTTACTCTCAGAAAGCACCAGTGACCTCTTTGTCACCCTCTTATTCCCAATTTTTTTAAGTTTTGGCGGACCTGGGGAGGTCGGCCAGGCAGGATTTCTGTCAGTGTTTGGCCAGGGCAGGACAGGGCAGGGAGTACCCAGGGGTGCTGGCAGCCAGGATTAGTGATAGAGAATGTGAGCATCAGGAACCACTGTAGAGGAGCAGAAGCCTACGAACATTGTGGGGAACTGGAATTATGCCCACATTGCAAATACCTCTACAGTATGGGAGAACAGAGGGCAAGATTTGATTAAAGCAGTTTAAATTCCAGAATAAGAGTCCCATAGAGTATCTACTTTATGGGCCTTTCAAATGCCAAGCTGCCCATACAACCAAGCCTTGAATATGAAGGCCTCCCATCCTGTGTTTTTCTTTTCCTAGGCTTTCTGGTATCTCCTTGTATTTTTCCGTTCTAGTCAATTCCCCCTTTGAGACTATGTGACAGTCCCCCAGACTTGACGACTTTGAGGGAACCCAGTACTTATGTATTCTCTACCCTTATGACTCACTCAACTCTAAATTGATATGGAGGTTCTGACGAGATAGTACAAGGTGAATGCATTTGCAGAGCATATGTCTGTGCTGGCCAAGACCCTCACTGAAATCCCCACCATTGACAGGAGTGATGTTTTAAACAGCCAGTAGTAGTCCCTGGGTATGGCCATGCATGACCCAAAAATACAAAAACCAAATAGAAAGTAACATAACAGTATGCTGATATGGAGGAGCATGTCCGCAAGTTGAAAACCTCTTCCCCCAAATTTAAATACTATTAGAGCGATGTTGCAAGCAGTAAGTTGTCTGCCTTGTCTGTGCTAGCCTAGGATGGACCATGGATCCACCTGGCATTCCGTATGGTCCCCCAGCCAGGATCGATTTCCGAGTGCTTAGCCAGGTGTAACAAATGAGCATCAGTGGGTGTGGTCCAAAGACCAAAAAATTGTATTACAAAGCAATAGTCATTAAAATTGCATGTTATTGTAATAGAGACAGACTCTCAGATCAATCAAATAGACGAATTTCCAAGTAATGTTATCCAGACATTCAATCAATTAATCTTTGATAAAAGGCAAAAATTGCAAAATGGATCAAGGAAAGCCTCTTCAGTAAATGGTGTTGGGACATCTGGTCAGACACATGTTAAAACACCTCAAATACCCATCTAACTCCATGCACAAAAGTCAACTAAACATAGGTTATAGACCTTGATATCAGAACCCAAATCATAAGGAATATAGATGAAAACATAGGCAAATCACTCTATGACATGAGACTAAAGGCATCTTCAAGGAGGAAACACCACACCCCCAAACAAGTGGAAGCAGAGATAAGCAAATGGGACTACATTAAATTAAGAAATATTTGATCTCAAAGGAAACTGACTAGGACTCAAATTCCACCCACAGAATGGAAGAAAACATTCACCCAATATCTGCCAGATAAAGACAATCTACAATATACAAGGGACTAACAGAACTAACAGAAAAAAATCTAACCACATCATAAAATGGGAAGAAGAAATGAACAAACATTTCCTCAGAGATGAAATGCAGAGGAACAAAATGCACATAAAAATGTACTACATTATTAATCATCAGGGAGATGCAAATCAAAGCAACAATGATTTATTATCCCATGCCATAGAGACTGACAAACATCAAAAAGAACAAGAATATTTACTGCTAGTATGTATGCAGGGAGAAAGGAACTCTTTTTCACTGCTGATTTTGAAATGCTATCTAGTCAAGCCTTCCTGGGAAACAATATGGATATTCCTGTAAAAACTGGAAAGTGAGCTCCCATATGATCCAGCAATACCACTATTGGGGATATACCCTAGGAACACAAAAACATAATACGAAAATGCCCTCTACACACCTCTGTTCATTGTAGCTCTGTTTACAATAACAAAATCTAAAACAATCCAGATACCTGACAACAGATGAGTGGCTAAGGAAACTTTTGTACACATATAATGGAATTCTACTCAGCTGTTAGTAAAAGCGAAGTCATGACATGTGCCTATACATAGATTAACATGGAAACTTTTATGTTGAGTAAAATGAGTCAGAGGGAGAGATAGAGAGATTAGTCTTACCCATCTGTGGGATTTAGGAAAAATGAAAGACAGTATGATAATAATACCCAGAGATAATAGAGATGAGGTTTGTAAAGACAAGCCCATGAAATAAGGCTTAGCACAAAGAGTGGTGAGCACAATTAGAGAAATATCTACACTAAGGTTATTATTTGTGAGATATAAGTGTTATAAGTGAGCTAGAAATAGAATGTCTGTCTCGAAGAAAAAAAGGGGGTGGGAGAGGAGGGAAATGGGGGAGCACTGGTGGCAGAAAAGTTTCACAGGTAAAGTGTGGTGTACATTTTATAAATGAACCCAAAATATGGACTTGTTTATAACCATAGTGCTTAAATTAAGATAGTATTTTAAAAATAAGGAAAGAAAGAATATTCTGAGGGTAGGAATTATGGTTCTCTTTTTAGGAAAACTTTAGTCGTTTTATTGGGGGCACACAAAGTGGTACTTAGGGGCTATACCTGGTTCTGTGTCCAGGAACCACTCCTGAAAGCCTCTTGTTCATGGCTGTGCTTGGTTCTTTCCCTCTGCCTTCAACACGAGATCGTATCAATCTCTGTCTCCAAAAGGGAAGGTAGTTAGGTGACGTTGCAGTACCATATACTTCCCGCAGAGGGCGGCACTCCGTTTCTATTTAGATTTTTAAAATTTTTTTTCTTTATTTAAGCACCATGATTACATACATGATTGTAGCTGGGTTTCAGTCATAAAATGAACACCCCTTACACCAGTGCAACATTCCCACCACCGATGCCACTTATCTCCCTCCTTCCCTGTATTCAGGGTCAGCATTCTACTTCTCTCTCCCCTTAACATTGTCCTCTACTTGATGGAGTCATCTCTCTAACTCACCAATCTTTGTGGTGAGCTTCACATCTAGATTAAAAACAAACTGTCATCCTAAACTAAAATATTCCACTATATAGCTATTTTTCCCAACACTTACACGTACTGTCCAGTTTCTTGTACGCCATGTTTCTTACAGTTACCAATGATTGTGGAACTTCCTTGGAAGTTCCTTGGAAGGGAATAAGTTAACGCAGTTTATTTCCTAACCTCTTCATCAGCTGTGCTTAGCTGACCATAGCGAAAAGAATCTTTATTTGTGTCCTTTCCTTACTCTTGCCAGTCATGTTCAGATGTATGACATAAAATCACATGTTCTCAACCATAGGCTTTCACTGGACCATGACCCAAACAATTCTCAACCAAATGGGTGAAACTAAGAAGAGAATTCAGTGCGATAAAGGCTGGTAAGGAAAGATAAAATGCTGGTTGTTTCTCTTTGCTCTGGCAGAAGGCAGCTGTGCAATAGGAGTGCGGGACCACAAGGGCACAGAAGTGTCCTTTAGCTTTGAGTCCTGGCTCTTAGATGTCTAGTTGTCCAGACTCCCCACTGGTGAAAATGGCAAAGTGGTATCAGGAGTGACAGGTGTTTCATAAATATACATACAGGTAGTGGTGGCACAATGGGGGCATGATTATAATGCTGAAAATACTGATATGTGTCAGACTTTTTCACACTTGGTGTAAGACTGTCTCCAAGAAAAAGAGAGTGTCAATAAGGAAGAGAAGGAGTATCAAATGTGTCACTGATATATTGAGTAGGGCCAGAAGTAGAACCTGGGGTGAGGGAGGCAGCAAGAGTCCAAGAAGAGAAGAGAGACTGGTAGAGGGTTCGGTTGTGAGGAATATTTTCTGTGACATTTATCGTTGACACAAGGCTGCTATGGTAGGTGCATTTACTGACCCAGGAATGACATGCATTTTCTTTCCTAATAGAGGAGATACCAGAATAGTTATGCTCAGGAATAGTTCTTACTGACTGCTGGATTGATGGAGAGTCTCCAACATTATTTTCCCACCCTCCATGGTAAAGCTCGTGTAGAGTGATTTTCTTCTGGGGCACTTCAGGTACAGTTCCATGCAGACTCCTATGTTCTGGGATGTGTGAAATCTCCCCCAGGAACTGTGAACATCTTTCTCAGATAACCAATTGAACTGGGACTACATCTATCCTGGCCTTCCTTGAAACCTCTACCATTTACTGAAACACATGATTCTTAAAGACTAACATTGTAGACATTTTACTGTGCTAGAGTTTAGGATAGATTCTGCATCAACTGGGAACTCACTGGAGATGGAGAATATGGGCTCCATCCAGATCCACAGAATCAGAATGGGATAAGACACCACGGAATCTGATTCTGTAGTTTGAGAAGCATGACTTCCCTTCACCATCATACTCAAAGTAGAAGGATAATCTACTATCCTGGAATGATAGTGTAGGATAGGCAAAAATTCAAACACTTCTCTTTCTCTCATGCTTTTTCTCACTGAGCCCAGTGACTCAAATGAAAATCAAAACTATGATTTAAAGTGACATTACTTCCTATTGCTTCCCTTTCCATATGTACAGATTTAATTAGCCATCCCAGTCATAGGAATTTCATAAGTGTAGCCTCTTTCTACATAGTTACTTGGAAGCCTTCTTTGGGCCAGGGAATCCCACATGCTACTGAGTCTTGTACCATGCACCCCCTTCCTTTCTCCTCCCCCCTATAGCACTGACTGTCTTAGTGTCTCTGCTCCTGAACAGATGCTTTCATAGAGCCTAATTCCCCCTCCTGGTCACTTCTATTCTCAAGGAGAACTAGAAATTTTCATTATAATTCTCTCGAGGGGCTGGCAGATGTCTCTCTGGAAACCACTAGCTACCAACCTCATTGCTTAATAGAACTGAAGAAGCTCCCCAAAGCCAATAATATTCTAATACTCTAATTTTTCTTTGTCCAGAAGACTGCCTTATGCATGGTATATATTTTTCAATGTAAGCATTCTTCTGTAGGATATTCCTCCATTAGTCCATAGCACAAATATTTATAGGCGTTCTTCTTGGTACATCTATATATAAGGATATATTCCTATGAGAAAACAACTAAATAATCATGAGCATGTTTATAATCAAGGTGCTTAAATAAATACTCTCATAAAAGAAAGTAAACAACTAGATAAGAAAAATAATTCAGAATCTAATGTTAACAGGGCTAAAGACAATTCAGTGCTCAGCAGTGGAGCACTTTGTTTCAATGAGTGAAGTCTTGAGTTTGATCCTAGACACTGAAAAACAGTATCATCAGCGAGCAGAAAACCAGGGATGGTCTATAAGCACAGAACCAGGATTAAGTCCTAATCACAATTTGAAGATTGAGTAGTTTTGGAAATCATAAAGCTAAAAAGTGATTACCCTACATTCCATGGTGCTGGCTGATTTTATTATATATTCAGCAACCTTGCTACTTTTAATTCCTGTGTGCTCATATTAAGCTCAATTTCAAGCTAGGTGCTTGCTGTGCATCCTTATTTAAATCTCACAACAATGCTCTATAGAAATCGGAAAACAGAGAAGTGCATGGCAGTCATCCCAGCAGCCTGAGATTGGATTTCTTAAGCACTCCTACCTGTGGACTTGCCTGCTACAGAGGTGAGTTGAACCATCTACAGACTGAGCCCTGCTGATTTCTGCTAGGTAACAGAATTGCAAGGCAGTTATATTGGGCCTTGCTGTTCCCAGCAGCCTGAGATTAAATTTCTTCAGCATTCCTACTAGCGAACTTGCCAATGAATACCACAACATGTAGAAAAACCCACAATACAAGTTCACAATGGGGAAACAACTCAGGCCAGCACCAGGCAAAGAGAATGAAGATGGCAACCCTGATGATCTGAAAATGGCCAACCACCTAGTTAGTCTCTCAGATGTGGAGTTTGATAAGAAATATAGAGGATGTTCACAGAACTGAGAGAAAGTATGGAACAGATCACTAATAAGAATCAAGAGAATATGAAGATAAAAATCAGAAAACTCCAAACTGAAGTATCAGGTTTAATTACAGGTATGAACTACTCAGTAGACCAATTGAAGGACTCAATGGAAAAGATATCTGAAAGGGTAACAGCAGGGAGAATAGAATTAGTGAGCTGGAAGATGTGATGCATAACAACTCCATACAGCAGAAGAGATTGGGGAAAAGTCTTAAAGCAAATGATCAGGCAATGGAAAATTACTCAAAGAATGAACAGATGAAAATAGAACTCTTTGATAAGCTCAACAGAAACAACTTAGGAATCATTGGAGTCCTAGAGACCCAGGAAAAAAATCTCCAGGTAGAATTAATGGTCAAGAACATCATTGAAGAGAAACTACCAGAGCTAAAGAATACATGCGATCAAATCCTCCATGCTCAAAGAATACCAACTTAAAGAGACCCCAGGAAAAACACCCAAAGATGCATCCTAGTCACAATGACGAACCCCACAGAAAGAGACAGAATACTGAAAGCAGCAAGATAAAAAAAAGGAAATTACATTGAAAGGAGCATCCTTGAAATTTACAGCAGACCTATCACAAGAAACACTCAAGGCCAGAAGACAGTGGTGGGACACAGTGACAAAACTCAATGAAATAAATGCTTCACCTCCCTTAAAATGCAATGCTACTGTATTGTTTCATCAAAAATATTCTGCAGCATCTTTTCCCCTTTCTAGACTCAGAAAAGTCTGGTAATAAAAATCCAGAATATTTTCTATAACAAGTAATAAAAATCTTGAAGCCAAAAAAAAAAAAATGCTTCACCTATAATACTGTACCCAGCCAAACTCACTTTCAGGTTTGAAGGAATTATACATGGCTGCAGAGATAAACAACAGCTTAGAAACTTGACAGACACAAAACCAGTCTTACAAGAAAACTTCAAGACCTACTTTAAGACGAGACTGACCATTAGACTCACCAAACTTCGACACAAGGATGGCACTATATCCCATGATAATTCTTTCTCTTAATGTCAATGGACTAAATGCACCTGTTAAGAGACACAGAGTGTCTAATGGATAAAAAACTCAATCCAACCTTTTGCTGCCTACGAGAAACACACCTGAATAGTCAGAATGAACATAGACTCAAAAGAAAAGGCTGGGGGAAAGTCATCCAAGCAAGCAACACCCATAAATAAGCTGGAGTGGCCATACTATTATCTGATGATGCAAACTTTACACTCAGAAAAGTTGTAAGGGACAAACATGGACATTTTATATTAATCAAGGGATATGTACAGCAGGAAGAAATCATTCTCCTAAACATATGTGCACTGAATGAGGGGCCAGAAAAATAATACAATTGTTGACAAATCTGAAAAAGGATATCAATAACGTGATACAATTTGATAAGTGAAGGTAATTCTTGCTGAGATGATTTTCAAAGTACAGAAATTAGACTTTTAATTAGACAGTACCTTTCTTTATGATCAGAACTGTCATTTAATATACAGCATAGTAAAGTTTGGTAATCACATTTCCCCTTTTCTGAGAAAGAAAATGTTAAGTGCCTCTGAGTTCAGGTACAAAAGTGTTGCACATTAAATCTCACTCTCTATTCTGATTGCTTTCTTTGTTGTAGATAAAGCTTCTACACCACACTTAGAAATACAGAAGGGGTCAGAGCTGTGCCACAAGCAGTAGTGTGTTTGTGTTGCATGTCCTAACCTAGGACAGACTGCAGTTCCATCTAGGTGTCCCATATGAGTTTATAGCAAGGAGTAACAGCTGAGCGTCACCGGGTGTGGCCCTAAAATAAAAAAAAAGATACTAGCTTTATAAAGTCCCCGATGAATATGAAGTGGTGTTATTAATTAAATGAGTGTCTACTTGATCATATGACAGAGCTGACTTATGAGTTCCTGGGATGTACATTTTCTTCAAGCCGGGGCCGGAGAGATAGCATGGAGGTAAGGCGTTTGCCTTTCATGCAGAAGGTCATCAGTTCAAATCCCGGCGTCCCATATGGTCCCCCGTGCCTGCCAGGAGCAATTTCTGAGCATGGAGCCAGGAATAACCCCTGAGCACCGCCGGGTGTGACCCAAAAACCAAAAAAAAAACAAAAAAACAAAAAACATTTTCTTCAAGCCACTAAATGCATTGCACACTAGGCATTGATCTTTAATCAGTAACACCATAAAGACCACAGACTTGCTGGTAAAAATAATAATCACTTTTAAAAAGCAAAATTGTGGATATAATTTTAATTATAGTTTAAGGTATCTTGTCAGATAGATATTCATCTAATACTAATTTTAAAATAATGACATAATGTAATATTTGTTATAATTTTCATAAATTATATATGTATTTGCTTTGTGTCATGAATGCTCAGAAAATATTAAAAAGATTTTATTAAATTTTGAGACCATTATGAATAGCAAGTCTTTCACAGTTGTATTTCAGGCTTAAGAAGATTTTTAAGTGTCATCAAACTTTGAGGTTTGTTTTTTGTTTTGTTTTGTTTGGTTTGGTTTGGTTTTTGGGCCACACCCAGGAACGCTCAGGGGTTATTCCTGGCTATGCGCTCAGAAGTTGCTCCTGGCTTGGGGGACCATATGGGACATATGGGGAATCGAACCAAGGTCCTTCCAAGTCTAGGGCAGTCAAGGCAGGCACTTTACCTCTAGCGCCACCGTCCGGCCCCCAAACTTTGAGGTGTTTGTGGTTCCAAGACTACAACTTGTTTAAGGCAAATACTGAGTGGGCCTGTTCTTCGAAATCTCAGCCTACCTTTGTCACTGTACTCCCCATAGAAGAGAGAGCACCAGTACTTAACACTTTATTATCAGCATACTAGAAAACAAAGCTTAATTAATTCATGTCACCATAGTAAACTATTGACTATAAGCATTTGATGCATCTTATTATCATTTTACACATGGAAGTACATAGTAAATATATACATATATACATTTTCATTGAAAGTTTATTATATTGCCAACAATACTAGTGCCAATACTTGATACAGTATATTTCATTTTCCTGCTCTATTTAGTGGTTATCCTTTGGGGTGGGGGGAGGGCTACACACAGCAGCACACAGCAGTGCTCAGGCCTAACTTTGCTCAGGGATCACTCATGGCAGGCTTGGGAGACCATACAGGGTGCTAGGGATGGGGATCAAACCCAGGTAAATTACACACGAGGCTAATGTCCTACTCATAGTACAATTGCTCTGGCCTTCTTACATTCTACTTTGATCCAGCTATTTCAGTTCGCTTTTCTCAAGATGGGTTTGATTCATTTCCTACCTATAAAATTGAATTACATTAACATCAAATAATCCTAACAAAGTTGTGTGCTCTTTTGTTTCACTGCTGAAAAAAATTATTTTACAAGTGAGATTCAGATTCTTAGTCCACACTGAGTGTCAAGGCGTATTATTTTCTTTTTCTTTCTTTCTTTTGTTTTTTTGTCTTTTTATTTTTGGGCTACACCCGATGATGTTAGGGGTTACTACTGGCTCTGTGCTAAGAAATCACTCCTGGCTTGTGGTACCATATAAAACACCGGGAGATGGATAGAAACGCAATCTGTCCAGGGTCAGCTGTGTGCAAGGCAAATGCCCTACTGGTGCGCCATTCCTCCAGCCCTTATTATTTTCTTCTCTTTTCTTTCTTTCTTTTTTTTTTTTTTTTGTTTGTTTGATTTGGGGACATAACCAGTGATGCTCAGGGATTACTTGCTCCTAGCTTGGGGGAAAACATGGGACACTGGATCATCGAACCTAGGTCTATCCTAGGTTAGCCAGTGCAAGGCAAACACCCCACAGCTGTGCAACCACTCTGCCCCCGACACTTACTATTTTCTTAATGGAACCTCAGAGAAGATATTTAGGAATATAAAGGAATGTAAAATGAGAAAAAGTGTTTGCTATATAAGTAATTATTTTTTTGTTTTTTGGGGCCACACTGGGTATACTTAGGGGTTACTACTGCTATGTGCTCAGAAATTGCTCTTGGCTTGGGGGACATTATGAGACACTTGGAGATCGAAGAGCAGTCCATATTAGGCTGGGCAAGGGAGACACCTTTTGGTTTGTGCCACAGCTCCAGCCCCTACATAAATAATTTTTAAAATATAATTTAACACCCAATACCAACTAGTTACAATTACTTGTTTTTATTGTAATAAATTATCCAAATATTTGATTCTTCTTTAGATTATACTTGATTTTATAGACCACACCCAGTAGTATCAAAGCAAGTAATTAAATTCATTTTAAATTCATGGACTTTCCTCCTCTACTCCCTGATTTCTTTTACTAGAAGCTAAACCTAATGGAAGCAGCACCCAATTATTCCATGGATATTACAATTCTGTGCTTAAACTCTAGTATTCAAGACCATTAAGGCCACACATGGTGATGCTCAAATGACAACCGAAGACTGGGGATCAAATATAGGTCACATTTGCTAAAGAGGCTATTTGCTATTCTCAAAACACTTCAGATTTCTACCACATATTTCTTCACCAAGAACTTTTATATAGGGATTTTCTATTGAATATGCTACTCTTTACTAGTGGGCTATATGTAATTGTATGAGTATATCACAAATTTTACTCTTTTGCAATTTGATATTCTATTGGGGTTTTTCTTTTCTCAGTGAGAATAGTTTTCTCCGCACATCCACACCACCACTGGATAGTCTTGTTCTTATGATGTGTGCCAGTCTCTGTGGCATGAGATGTTATGTTATTGATGTTTAGATTTGCATTCCCTGATGACTAATGATGAAGGAGCATTTTTTCTTGTATCTTTTGGCCATCTGTATTTTATCATTGAGGGAATGTCTGTTCAACACTTTTCCCTATATTTTGATGGGATTAGATGATCTTTTTTTGTTAAAATTTGAGTATCTTGTATATTCTAGATATTTATCCCTTATCAAATGGGTATTGGGTGAATACTTTCTCCCATTCCAGGTGTAACGTTTGTATCCTAGACACTGTTTTCTTTGAAGTACAGAAGCTTCTTAGTTTAATGTAGTCTCATGTATTTATCTTTCCTATCACTTGTTTTCTCCTTGAAGATGTCTTTAGTTTCAAAGTCATGGATATTTTTGCTCACTTTTCCCTCTACCATATGGATTCAGGTTTGATATCAAGATCTTTCCTTCATTTTTATTTGACCTTTGTGCATGGAAAATATAGCTTTTAAGGCAGGGAAAATGTTGAAAGTAGAGCCTCTTTAACTTATTTGCTTAGCCTTAGGCATCTATGACAGTCTCAGATTATACATCCCAAGTTACACTCAAGAGAGAAGTGTCATAGCTGAGTGGGTTTTTCTTCTTTTTTTTTTCCAGTTAATCCTAAATTGTAGTGCATCTTTTATACTTTTTCTTTTTTTTTTTTAACACCACCCATCACCAGTGCAACATTCCCATCACCAATGTCCCAAGTCTCCCTCCTCCCCACCCGACCCCCGCCTGTACTCTAAACAGGTTCTCAATTTCCCTCATACATTCTCATTATTAGGACAGTTCAAAATGTAGTTATTTATCCAACTAAACTCATCACTCTTTGTGATGAGCTTCCTGAGGTGAGCTGGAACTTCCAGCTCTTTTCTCTTTTGTGTCTGAAAGTTATTATTGCAAGAATGTCTTTCATTTTTCTTAAAACCCATAAATGTGTGAGACATTCTGCGTTTTTCTCTCTCTCTCTGACTTATTTCACTCAGCATAATAGATTCCGTGTACATCCATGTATAGGAAAATTTCATGACTTCATCTCTCCTGACAGCTGCATTATATTCCATTGTGTATATGTACCACAGTTTCTTTAGCCGTTCGTCTGTTGAAGGGCATCTTGGTTGTTTCCAGAGTCTTGCTATGGTAAATAGTGCTGCAATGAATATAGGTGTAAGGAAGGGGTTTTTGTATTGTATTTTTGTGTTCCTAGGGTATATTCCTAGGAGTGGTATAGCTGGATCGTATGGGAGCTCGATTTCCAGTTTTTGGAGGAATCTCCATATCGCTTTCCATAAAGGTTGAACTAGACGGCATTCCCACCAGCAGTGGATAAGAGTTCCTTTCTCCCCACATCCCCGCCAACACTGTTTATTCTCATTCTTTGTGATGTGTGCCATTCTCTGTGGTGTGAGGTGGTATCTCATCGTTGTTTTGATTTGCATCTCCCTGATGATTAGTGATGTGGAGCACTTTTTCAAGCTGAGTGGGTTTTGACTAGAGCAGGTTCTGTATCTGGGCTACAAAAGGATTCTAATGCTCCCATAAGATTCTTCACCGAGGAGTCAAAGATGTCTAGAGCTATTTAAGGTGGGGAACCATGAAATGACAAAAGTAACAAAAAAAAACCCCAAAAAACAAAAAACAAAAAAAAAAAAAAACAAGGAAAGAGCCCAGGAGTTAAGGCACTTGCTTTGGATGGAGATAACCTGGTTCTAATCCCCTGCACCATATATGGCTCTCTGAGTTTCACTTCATTAGGCATTGCCAGGTGTGACTGCCAAACCCAAACGAAAGGAATCAGACAATAAAAGGTCCAAGAATTGTAACAAATATAGCTCGGGAAAAGAAGGCTCCTCCACCACTACTGATAGATACATCTCTGCAACCTTCAAAATCTTTGTATACAAAAACCTTCCTGATAGTACTCCTTTCTGATAAATATTGCAAAAGCTCACAGCCCTCCCAGTTTCCTTTCCAATTTGCATCAGTCAAATTCGAGAGTAATTTATACATGGAAAAGGATATATTGGCCGAATAGCAAAGTTTTCTAAGAACCAAATCATCACCGGGTCTGGGTCACAATGGAAATCAGAATGGTATGAATTTTCATACCTAGACTGGTTCTTAATTCCATAACAGAGATGAAAGCAAACCATCTTACTGACTTATCCCGGGACCTCCAAAACAAACAAAAAATCTAAGTCAACAAAGCCTCTAATAGTAAAAACCCAACATCAATAACAGTATGTGAGAAATTTTGAGAAGTCAAATTCGTAACTGGAATATAAGGAGTCTAATAAACTATATCTTGTATACATTATCATTAAAAATAAAAATCTATCACACATAAAATAATTCAAAAATAAATGTTATGCAATAAAATAAAAAATGCAGAAACACTGGAAATCTTGATCCAAGATATTGAGGCTATTAAAAATTCCAAGTTTGAGAATAGTTGAATATTTGCCTTGCATATGTGAGTGTTTGGGCTTGATCTCCAACAACATGAGTGTAATATTCCATCATAAATGTTATTATGACAAGCAATTAATTAAATACGAATCTCTCAAAAAAGTTAAGAAGGAGACCCAATCCTACTAAGTAAGAAAATTGGTGAACTGAAGATAAAATCCCCAAATGACTCAACTAAAAGGGAATAAAATACAATTCAGGAAAAATAAAGAAATACCTCAAGAATTGTCAGATTTTGTTATAATGGAATACATAAGCATAACTGGTAAAACTGAAAAAAAAATAGTGGATAATAGTGGTTTGTTTAAAAATGAATGACTGAGAACTTTTCAAACTTAAGGAAACAACAACCCTAAATGTCTAAAACAAAGAGAATTCTTAAATTTTTAAATGTAACAAGATACAACACTGATAATGTATCAAATAACAGTGAAGGAGATTGAAAATTAATACAGTAAGCAAAGTGCTTGCAAACTGCTGACCTGGCTTTGATCCTTGTATCCACATATGGTCTCTCGATTCCCCCAGGAGTAATCCTGGAGTGCGAAACCAGGCATAAGCCCTGAGCACTCGATGCGACCCCCAAAGAAAACAACAACAACCATATAACAGTCAATGACAAAATAAAATATTAAAGGCTAATGAGATGAAAAATTGTAAAATACAAAACGATTTCAATCAGGCTAGCATCAGATTTCTTAGCAGGAAAAAATAGACTGAGAATAGATGACATATTTAAAATTACATAAGATAAAACATTCTGGCTAGAAATCAACTTTGTACAAATAGTGATTAGAAATAAAATGCAAAAAGTATTTTTTTTAGTTTTAGATAACAAATGAATGTAACTTACCCCTGCATGGTTTGTATAAGTGTTTCAAACATTTATCTATTTAAAAAATATCAATCTTCAGCATGGTGATAATAGTAACACAGAAACATAAACAAAAATTAAAATAAAGTAAGTGAATATAAAAAAGTTTCAAGAGCAAGATTAAAATAAATTTGTTTAAAGATGATAAGTTGAAGCATAGAAATGAGTATAGGAATGAAGAGAGTTTGAAATGGATAGATTACACATATAGAAATGAAATATTTAATGGTATCTCTATGAACAAAAGCTCTAAACCGAATGCTTTACTAGAAAATCCTATAAAACTAAAAATATATAATACCCAACTTTATCCAGATCTTTATAAGAATTTAAAAAGGAAAACAGGAAGAATCCCAAGATATTCTACAATTCTTTTTGATCCTGATACCATAGAGGGAGAACAGGCAGGCAGCAAATTACCCCTGCTGAACATAGATGTGAAAATTGACAACAAAATCTTGGTAGGTCAAACCCAGCAATATACGAAAAGAATCATGTAACATCATTTATTTCAAAAATTGTCTAGCAATGCACGAAGAGTTCTGTATACACAGAACAAGCCATATCATAAACTTTTTTAATTAAAGGAAAGTTATATGATCATATCTAGATAAATTTTGTCATTTGACATATTTCAATGTCAAGTTGTGGTTAATATAGAATATTCAATAAAATAGGGGATGCCTGGTTATGTAATATGCCCACCACCAGCTCAGGTCTCAAGATCACCCACCCAGGCTCTAAAATGGATTCTCCCTGTCACAACACTCCTCATTGATTGGTAATTAGGCTGTTCTTTAAACTTCTTTAAATATAAAGTGAGCTAATGTGCTTTCCAGGTTTACACAACTATCCTTTTACTATGCATTTCCACAAGTCTTTTTAACCTTTCCTCTATTATCTGGCAAAGACTGGTAGTTCTATTTAAGGGGAGGGGCGTTTGAATGGACGGGGTGGGGGAGTTAGGCCACACTGGATGGCACTCAGGGATTACTCCTGAGTACTTATTTCTGAGATCAGAAATCGCTCCTGGCAGAGTCAGGGAGCCATATGGGATATCAGAGATCCAACCTACTTCTGTCCTGGATCAGCCACGTGCAAGGCAAATACCCTCCTGTTGTGCTTCCATTCTGACCCCAGACTGGTAGTTCTAATTCCTTAGCATAGGTCAAACTTGTTCTAGGCTTCCAGCAAAGGTCCACCTTTTCCCTGAGTTTCTTGTAAAGAAGTTATTGCCTATATCTCAAATAACTCTTCTCATAGAAAAAGAAACTCCTCCATAGCCGACTTTTAACCATATTCTTCATAATTTATATCCTCAGAATTTGATTTGATAAATACTTATCTGGGCCCATCTAATATTTGCTCTCTTGTGGCATAGAACTTATCTCTCCTGTAGAAGACAAAGGTCTGAACTGCCACTAGCAGACACTCCTGGCATGCAGGAGAATTGCTTTTGTCCTGAAAGTCCAATTTAAAGTGGCATATCACAGTATCCACTCCTTTTTTAAAACTAAGTAGAAAACGAAAGCAAAGGAGGAGTCCACACAAAATTCAAAATAAGCATTACTTCTATATGAAAGGAATAGAAATATTATTAGAAAGGGCACAAGGGGGTCGGCAAGGTGGCGCTAGAGGTAAGTTGTCTGCCTTGCAAACCCTAGCCAAGGAAAGACCAGGGTTCGAACCCCCTGAGTCCCATATGGTCCCCTCAAAGCCAGGGGCAATTTCTGAGCTCTTAGCCAGGATTAACCCCTGAGTATCAAAGGGTGTGGCCAGAAAAACCAAAATCAGTAAATAAAAAGGCACAAGGAATAATTCTTAGTTATCAATAAGATTTTATTTGCTTCATTTTGATTTAAGTGGAAGACCATGTTTTATTATCTCCTATTATGTAATATTATATTAATAATATTATAGTATATTGTATTTTTTACAATCATATTATGCTATATTGTATATTATTCTATTATATTTACTATATTTATTATCATATGTATTATATAACCAAGAAAAAAAATAAAATAATTAAAAAAATAAATTCAATAAAAATAACCACTTTGCCAAAGAAATGTTTTTCTGTTTTGGACTCAGTTTGTTTGTTTGTTTTGCTTATGTTTGGCTTTACTTTTTCATATTATCCAGCTGTATTCAGAGCTAACTCCTGGTTCTGAGCTCAAGGATCATTTGTGGTAGTGTTGAGGAACCAAGTACTCTGCAGGGAATCAAATCTGTGTCAGCAGCTCCCAGGGCCACAAGCAGTGCATAATGCTACAACTGGCAGACTAGTCTGTTTGGATATCTGAATATATTAATTTTGAACAACTTTATAAGTGTTTATTGAACACGAGGAGATGGAAATTTCACATACATATGTTGACAGGATAGCTCTATAGCTTTTTCATTTCTTCTTTGAATCAATGAGAAAGATTCACCATTTAGGGACAGTCCAACTGCTTATAGTTCCAGTTGTTAGCTATCTTCTCTTATAAGGGCAACTGTACTAACTTCCTTATAGGGCTTCCTGCCCTAATAAAAGAAAAATTGCATTGGAAAACGGTTGAAAATTAAAATAAAAGTATATTAAAATACATAAATTGAAAAGAATAATTTTAAAATTAAGAGTACTTTAGTTAAATATAAAATTAAAAAATAAGAGTATATTTGAAATAAGAGTATACCAAGACATATGCGCCAAAGAAAGAAGTGATGATTTCAAGGCCAACTTCATAGAAACAAAATGAAAAGGTTTTTGGGCGTCCACACCCGGTGATTCTCAGGAATTACTCCTGACTATGTGCTCAGACATCATTCCTGGGAGGCTTAGGGGGCCAGCTGGGACTCCTGGGATCTAACTGTGGTCAGTCCTGGGTCAGCAACGTGCAATACAAAGGCCCTACAGCTGTGCTATTGCTCTGGCTCCTCAAAACAACATTTTAACTTTAAGACTGAGCTAGTGAGGGGCCAGAGTGATAAAACAGCTATAGGGCATTTGCCTTTCCCAGGCCTGATCCAATTCAGACCTAGGTTAGATTGCCAGTATCCCATATAGTTCTCCTGAGCCAGGAGTGAGTTTTTAAATAATTTACTTAAAGAAAACGCATTACATAAATGATAATACATTTGTAGGAAGACGAAAAGCAACATGTTTTTTAAAAAAATAGAAATTTAAAGAAAAAATAAAGAGATGGAAGAGAAAGTTAATATTTTTTAAAACTATTTACTCACAATGAATTCATTGAAGCAACAGCAGAAAGTTTAGTGAGCTCTAGTTTTTTTTTTTTTTTTTTTTTAAGTATAAGAGTTAAAAAAGAAACACAGCAATTACAGTGTGAGAGTGGCAATTGTTGTTTACATAGGCCCAGCAAAATATGGGTAAAATGGAAAAAATAGCCTTTTCCTAAGTACAAAGAGAACTTATCCCTGATGTTCTCTGGCATAAGACAGACTCTGGGCTCCAGGCATACTAGGTTGTCCAACCCCTGATTCATTCTCTGTGGTCATGGCAAATTTTTTTTCACACAATAGCTGTTGTTATCCAGTTTCTGCCCTTAAAGATTCTGGTTTCTGTGCCAGAAGGATTCTGATTTCTGTGTGGTTTCTGTGTTTTATCGAAGTCATGATGTGGAGTATCCTCTAGTTTCACATCACCATCAGATGCAGAGCATCCTACCTGCAAGTAAGTTGCTGCTGCCCTGAGTGTGAAGGGATCACTGCCAGGATTGATTTCTGAGCACATAGCCAGGAGTACCCTGAGCCTGGCCATAAAAACTAATATATATATATATATATATATATATATATATATATATATATATATATATATATATATATATATATATTGAGCTAGCGAGAATACAGTAAGGGTGATTTAGATAGGAAGCTGTCAATATGATAAGGACATCTGTTTTTATCATTTGCAACATACTATAGCCCCCTTCCTCATAAGCTAAGAGGGACACAATTTGTTTATCTTTTATAGGGGGGTATGGTGCCCCTGAATGCTCAGTAGCTAGCTTTGACTCAGTGTCTGTGACTCAGTCCTGGTAGTTCTCAGTGACTATCTGGTGCCAGGAATCCATCATAGGAATCATGGAAAACATGATTCAGCCAGTTGAGCTATCTCTCTGCAAATACAATCTAGCTTGATAATTGCACACTTCTAATGTAGTCAAAACACAAGATTGATGATTAAGTTTAGTGGTTTCTTATTAGATAATTAGAATATTTATTTTAAATTCTAATGTTTTTATTTAAACACCTTGATTATAATCATGATTGTATTTGGGATTCAGTCATAACAAGAACTCACCCTTAACCGTGCAACCTTCCCTTCACCAATGGCCCCCACCTCTTCCCTCTCCATCCCCTGCCTATACTTAGTACAGGCTTTCTATATCCCTCATTCACTGATATTGTTATGAGAGTTCTCAGCATATTTATTTCTTTAACTGAGCTCACCACTCTTTGTGTTGAGTTTCAAATCTTGAGCCAGTCTTTCTACCCTCATCTCTGGGAATTATTTCAATATCTTTAATTTTTCTTAAAATCCATTGATGAGTGAGACTATTCTGCATGTCTCACTCTCCCTCAGACTAATTTCACTCAGCATAAAATTTCAAGTACATTTATGTATAGGAATATTCTAAGCATTTTCAATGATCCCCTAGTTTCAATTTTAGCTTTACATCAAAACATAAGGGAGGAAGTGATTAAGGCTAAGAGACTGGAACTTATTCTCTACATGTGTATTTCTTTGTTTTTTTAATAATTTTTATTGTGAAAAAAGTGACTAACAAATCTTTCACAGTAATATTTAAGGTACATAGTGACAATAAATCAGGGCCAATCCCTCCACCAGGTTATCTTCCCTCCACCCACTTTTCTCAGTATGTGTCCCATATCTCCCTCCTTTGCCCCCAGAAATGCTAGTGTAACTGGTCCCCTCTGTGTATAGCTTGTTGTAGATAGGGTCCTGATTCTATTGTTGTTGACTTTGGGTTTGGTGTTTAAGACTGATCATTTTTATTCCACTCAATGTTTATACGGCTGTTTGGTTCTGGCACCATTCATTTTTATTTTCCCCCTCAATTTATGAGGCAGAACAAAATGATTCAAGTTGGGTAGTTCTGCTGGAAGAATATAAAACAACAACAACAACAACAACAAAAACCAAACAAGAGTAAAAACTACAACAATGAAAGCAGTAACTACCAAGAAAAAGACAAAGCATCCAGCAACAAAAGAAGAAATTACCAAATAAAAATCTTATGAAAAAGAAAGTAAAGAAAAAAAAGAGGCAAAAAGAAAAATGATGAATAAAAAGAAAAATAAAAAAGGAAGGAGTGCTGGTGTGGCAATGTTTTGTGCTTCCTTTATTTTTATTATTATATTTTGCATGGGCACAGTATATATAGAAAACCTAGAAGAAAATGTCTTCCTTGAATAAAAGCTCAGGGAAAACCCAGGTATAGAGATTGTGTCACCTGTCATTCTTACTCCCAAATGCACCAGCAATATAAGAGGATACCATATGCTTTTGAATAGGCACAGTATAAAGGGAAAACTTTATGCACAGAAACAAGATCTTATCTTCTAGAGATAAGAATTTATACTTTTTATAATACAGGGTCACCGTCCACCCTGAACATGTGTCATGTGGACCCAACTTGGACTCCATAAGATTGGATGGTGATCATCCAACTCCAAACCCCAGACGTAGAACTGATATAGTTCTCTGTAGCAACAACAGAAACCAAACTCTCTCTGGGACATTCCTAATACCTCTCTGGTACCAACTTAAGCCAGTTCTGATGACATCCTGACAAGGAGGAAATGAAAAAAACTTGATATAAGAGTAGGTTGTCCTATCTCACCACCTAACAGTAAGATGAAATCAGAAGATATGTCATCCTTTGATCTGTGCAAAAACCAAGAGTGGTAACTACAGAAGACTGATTTTGACAACCATGACTGGGCAGAACTTATACTGGGACCAAAATTCAAGATCTCTCATTCCAGAGATCCAACTTTGACAACTAAAACTGAGCAGAACAACTGGAACCATAATGAAGACTCTAGCCTAGGCTTCATCTAAGATCTGAGCAAAAACTAAAAATACTTATTACAGAATATGGGACAGAACTTTAGAACTGTAAAGAAAGACTGTATCCTAGACTTTATTCTTTGACCTGTGCAGATACCAAGATCTGAAGCTACAGAGACCTGATTTTATCATCCACAACTGACCAGAAACTTTCTTGGCACCCTAGAAAGACCTTGGGGTGTGGCAATGAGCATGTACAGAGCCAGTAGTTCCCATGGTAGTATGATTTAAAGGCAGAGAAACCCAGAATGATTTAGGCCAAGGGAATTCCATTTTTTATTTCCCCAATACATGTGTATTTCTAATTCTCAGGACTCTCTGGCATTTATCTTCTCTGCCAATCCCAAGAGACTACTCATGCATAGTTTATAATCCTAAACCATGTCAAATTAGAGATGGAGGGGAATGTGCAAACATCAGACCATATCAAGAAAGAATCCTGAAGAGTGACTTGTAGAGGTAAATGTTTACAATTATCTCAAAGGAATAGAGCTGCATCTCATAGGATTTCATTAGAGCACTGAAATTAGTTATATTAACTCTAGAGTGAATAACTCTATCCCCTGATCTACTATGAACAAATTTTATTTTCCAAGGCAGCACTCTAGATCTCCTAGCTTCACTCTGAAATTAATTTCTTTAGAAGGACAAGTCTACCATTATTTCAGGTTGCTAATACCTGAGCATAAACTTGTTTTTATTATTATTATCTTCATCATCATTATCATCATCATTACATCAACTTTGTCTTTCAAATATAGGCTTTGGAATAGCAAGGTCTTGAACTTGGATTTAATATTAATGGGATTTCATTATACTAGAAATATATATGTGTAAGATAGAGATATTCAGAAATCAATTTTAGAGTACAGATTTATGGTTTGGGAGGCATTAATATCTAATTGTCTTTTACGATTTTCAAAGTGTACTAATATACTTCCAAGTGTTTCAGATGACTGTTACATTGATTCCACAAATGTTCTCAGTCTCATTTTGAATGTGAGGCTTTAGAGATGAAAGCTAGTACATTAATCTACTGTATATGGCAGTTCTTTTAAATTCATTTCACATTTTCTCACTTAAAGGAACTTTTTGAAATGATAAAAAGCCAAGGTGGTTCTGGGGATATGATATTATTTTTTCAGGAGAAATGATTTTATTTACAAAGTCATAATTTTGTCATTATAAATGAAGATATTTAGTATATAAAATCCTTATATAAAAGATTAACTCTAATACTTATACATTTTTCTGGATATGCAAAATGAGTTAAAATCTAGGCAACATATTTGTTTTCGTTTATATAGACTCTCTCACAATTTTAGGTGTTGACTAAAAAGTTTAAAGTAATGACTTTTATGTATATATGCCTGCTATAGGAATATAACCATATTAATATATTACTAAAGAAGACAGGACTGGCTCTAAAGATACTTTGAATGACATTGAATAGGAGGTGACATAGGTTGGAGATCTCTACTTTCTTTAGAAAATTAAAGATTACACAGCAAAGTAATTAGACATATTTTACATATTTAAGATTCCCCAAAGATTGGTGCTCATGGCATGTACATTGAGGTTGGCAGAAATGGGAGTGGTCACAAGGGTAACCGCAGCATGTCTCATCTACTTACCCTTAGAAATTATATTTCTGGGCCCAGAGAGATAGCACAGCGGTGTTTGCCTTGCAAGCAGCCGATCCAGGACCAAAGGTGGTTGGTTCGAATCCCGATGTCCCATATGGTCCCCCGTGCCTGCTAGGAGCTATTTCTGAGCAGACAGCGAGGAGTAACCCCTGAGCATTGCCGGGTGTGGCCCAAAAACCAAAAAAAAAAAAAATTAAAAAAAAAAGAAATTACATTTCTATATTTTTGGTACATAAAAAATGTTACAAATACTAAATGACTTAATTTAATGAATTTAATATTAGAAATGGAATATATTGAGGAAATGTAAAGGAAATCTTCCTGCATTTTCCAATATGATTAATATTTCATTTTTAGGAAAAGCAAATTAAATGGGGCCAGAGTGGTGGCACAGCTGTAGGGCATTAGCCTTGCACCCAGATGACCTAGAAGGGACCAAGGTCCAATGTCCTAGTGTCCCATATGTTCCCCCAAGATTGGAGCAAAGCCAGTAGTGACCTCTGAGTGTCACATGGGTATGGCTCCAAACTAAATAAAAGGAAAGGAAATGAAAAAAAATCCTCAAACCGAGGTCAACAGTGCCTGTTTAAGAGAACTATCTCATTTTATTCTCTTGAAATCACTGTCTTTTTCTGAATATTAATGAGGGAAAGAGTGACAAGAATAACTTAGACGTACATGTCTGGAGAAAGGGTCAGCTCTTGGCAGTAGGATGTTAAGTTACATCCCTTAATAAATTTAGCCTCCTTACTGTGCTCTAGTTCTCACTCTTTCCCATTTGTCCACATACTCCCTTTTAAGTAAAAAGTTCTTTTTTTTTTTGAGAGAGAGAGAGAGAGAGAGAGAGAGAGAGAGAGAGAGAGAGAGAGAGAGAGAGAGAGAGATATCTAACATCATGGACTTTTCAAAAAGCTTAGAGGGGCCCCAGAGGCAGGCCAAGGTAAGAGACTGACAATCTTCAGATAACTAAGGAGACTCAAAGGCTAGGTAGACATACAAAATGAATAACAATGGACCCAGAATCATGCCAAAGGTTCAATGGCCTGTGATTTGCAAATTGATAAGAAGTTTAATAATGTTGCATGATAATGGCTGCTCCCTCTCAACTGGGTAGATGGTAAAGATCTAATATTGCTGTAGGAGCAAGCAGTTCAGCTTGCTGGAGAGAGGTGTGTGCACATTCACTCATAACAAGTGACTCTGAGGATATAGAGATACTGAAAAATGAGAATGCAGTTACAATTTTAATTCGATATAAAGGTTTTAATAATTTTGCTGAAATGAAGACTTCAAAGTACATAGTTGGCAGCATTCAGGCCTATAATTCCTGTGTGACAGTTCAAATTTTCAGATCAAACTTTGCTGCATGCTAAGGGTAAAGTAAAATGTCAAATTCTTTTCTCAGTGTTCTCAAGTATCTTATTTAGGCAGGTGTGCTGAATTCTCTTATTTTGTAGATGTTGGCTGAAAAAAAATTATTTATTAAATAGATGCTTAAAAATTAGTAGCATAAACAAAATTAGTAATAAAGAGAATAAATCAGCTTGAAAAATGTACATAAATATACAAGATAAAATTGTAAAGAAGAATATGGGTAATGTTGTATATTAAAGGAGATTAAATGTTAGCATATGAGTATGCTGTCATTACTGATTATTTTCAAAAATGTTTAATTTATACCTGTTTTACATAAGAGATAGTTTGTGCGAGAGACCATTTTTTCCTCCATACTATAATTGTTTCTTCCTGCTGAATATACGTATGAATTTGTGTTTAGTATTTGTGATCCTGAATTACTTACATTAGATGTCTAAAGTGCATTCATTCTATGGCAGTCTACTGGAGAGAAATAATAGGAAATTATGTTGTCAATTAAATTAAAAGCATCATGCAGTTTCTGCTATCTCCATTTTAACTTTCCATTTCTCCCTATAGCTTGAGCAAACAGACTGCCAAAACACTCCTTAATATGTAGCACCTTAAAAATCTCTTTAAAACAAGATAAATTTTAAGAAAGCAGACAGATTATATTGATCAAAGTAAATTACATGTCATTTACTATTCAATGGATTAGTAATTTTTAGAGGCCTCATAGATCATGTATCTATGTAAATTTTCTAAAACTATGTGTCACTTAGTGTTATATTGCATGGGTATACTTAGTTTTAGTTTTTCATTAATACTACATACTCTGAATTTTATTCAGAATATTTCATGTTTTTAGCAACAAGGTGTGGTGGTTGTAATGAAGAAGACTGATAAAATCTGCCAAAGCTTTCAGAAGCCGAAGTTTGATGAGCTTCCGTCATTAAATTACGCCTTCTAAAAAAAAGGTGAGTATAAAAATTCAATATTCCAATTTAATCCAAATCAGGTTTACAGTGAGGAAAAATAAGATGGTGCTCAAGTGAAAAGGATGATCAAGGAAACCAAAGATAAATAAATAAGAAATCAATTTCACATTCAATGAATAGAGTATATTGTTATCCTTACTGCTAGCTTCCTTACTAGTGTTATCTTTTATCCCATGTAAATGAGATTCAAATTAACAATCAAAATATAAATGTGGCTATCAAGGTGCAAGAAAAGGGGATGTGTCTAGCTAGGTACCTGGGACTCTGGTGGAGAGAAGGAAACATTGATGCAATTTCCTTCATCAACTGGATCTCTCTACATTTCAATGGGTTTTGGAGTCCTGGGCACTGAGAAGTAAGTTCAAGCAAGGAAAGGAAAAGAGAGGGGATTACCAAAAAAGTGAGTAGAGTCAGTCATGGCCTAACTGTAGTGTTTAGTATGCAAGGGTCTCAATCTGCTCCTTCCAACCATTAGTTCCATTGGGAGTTCCAACTTTCGCCCAACTCCCAACTGTCCCTCAAGTGTAATGCCCCACCCCCTCAGTCTGCAATTACCTGATAACTGTGATTGTGGCAGTTGAGAGGTCAAGGGATCCAGAGGAGAGGGAACTAATAATGATGAGGAAGAGGCCGGGTTTTAAGGTTGAACCCTGGAAAAAGGAAGGAGATCCGAGGGTGAACAATGTGTCATTTGGTAAGAAGAGAGATAGTTGTGTGGTGGTGGAGGGATGGATTGCTCAGAACAAGAAGTTATGTGATGACCAGTCCCAACTACAGAATTAATAGAAAGGAAATAAATAGCTATTTGAGGAAAGTAAGTAGAATGGGACACAGAAAGGGGGGGGAGTTTAGCATGATTTAGGATTATTAAGAGTTGGAGAAATAAGGCCAAGATGAGAAAAACAAAAGGGAAAAGAATTTTTGCAGGAATTATCCCAAGCATTAGAGTAGACTTTCCTGACCAATGAGAGTGAGCTACTGAGGAAGCAGGTTCACTTTTCCAGGGACTATGAAACCCTTTATGACTCCTCCTTGCATTCATTCCCTAGGACAAACCTGTGAGCAGCCAAAAAAGGAGGTTCTGCTCCAGAATGATCACAGAAATGAGAGAGA
The DNA here is from genome assembly GCF_024139225.1 of Suncus etruscus. Taxonomy (NCBI): domain Eukaryota; kingdom Metazoa; phylum Chordata; class Mammalia; order Eulipotyphla; family Soricidae; genus Suncus; species Suncus etruscus. Next base: position 69,404,953 of record NC_064856.1, read on the forward strand.
AGAAAAATGGGGGGTTGGGGAGAATGGCAGTGGTGGTCTTTACATAGTGGGTCTGAGAAATAAATTACTTTGAAGTATTCCTGTATGAGAGGAACAACACGAGTTGGAATGAGGAAAAAAATTAAGATATAATCCTGAGTGGATTACAGATGGAATTTTAAAACTTTGATGATGTTTATCTGTCCTTTGGAAACATGCAACTGACACAAAAATTAGTGTGCATGGAGAAAACTGAGTTTGCTTTATTGAGTGGCCATCTCTACTTATCCAATTAGTACAAAGAAAATGACTAGCAATGTGAGGGAAGAAAGTAGAGAAGGAAACAGAATGGGATATTTGCCATGGTTTAGGAGGGTTAGATATAGGAGAAATAAGGTCAATTTGAGGGAAATGGACTCGGAATAATTTTTCCTGACATTATCCAAAAAGTAAGAGTGTAGGCTCTTGTGACCAATGAGTGAGAGAGTTTCAAAGGAAGCACATTTACTTTTCCAGTGACAGTCTGAAGCTTATCATGACTATGAGGCAAACTATGATACTCCCCAGCGCTTCCCAGGAGAAGCCAGTCACCAGCCAAACAAGGAGTTGCAGGACCAGAATGGTCATAAAACATAATAGAGGAGAAATCTAGGGAAGAGTAAAATCACCATGATTTCTTTTCTTTCTCCCTTTTCACTGTGGGGTCAAAAGCTTTTTCCATTTCAAGTGGTTTTTTATTGAGAAGGTACAATTGGAAGAATTTGGTCATACCTGCAGTTACTTGGAGGGCTATATACATGCTGGCTGGTTTCAAACTGAATTCATGCTCATATATTTCAAGTGCTTTACATTTATCTTTTCCTAACTCCTCCAAAATTGTCATAATTGTATTCTATTTCTTTTTCAAAGTCGACAAATGGAAAACTCTCCATACTATTTACTATTTATGGAGATTAGCCTCAGTAAATCTCAGTAAATATATAAAGATTTATCTCTATGCTATTCCCCTTAAGGTTGAAAGGCCATCATTGTAACCCTAGGGAATAAACACACTCATTCAATAAGATATTTTACACCATTTTTAATGCAGCACTTAGAACAATAGCTAAGATATGGAATCAGCATAGGAGTCTAAAGATAGATTAGTGGATCACAAAGATATAGTATATCTACATAATGGAATAATACATAGCTATAGGAATTAATGAAGTCATGTAATAAGTGCGACATGAATGAAAGTGGAATAAACATTAAATTGAAACAGCCAGAAGAAGGAAGACAAACCACAGGATGATTTCCTTTATATGTCTTAGATAGAAACATTCCATGGGGCTACAACACTCTCACCATCTCCAATACAAGTAACTTTTTTCAAGTGTGTTTGATACTAAAGATCAGAAAATAGAAAAGTCAACTCCAAGCTCTCAAATAGGAAACGGACTACTTTTTGTTTTGATTGCCAAGAAAAGGCCATGGAAATTTCAACATAGTATTGATTATTGGCTAAAATCATACTATTCAGTCTATACTCTTGCTTTAAATTTGATTCTGTGTAATCATTAGAACTTTATTATGAATTATAATTGCATGCCACCAGATGATACATCCATGAACTATTTTTCATAATATCATTAGAAAAAACTCATACCCATTAGTAATGAATACTGTAGTATCCTCAGGTTTCTACTTTCCCCATAATAGTTTCTAATTTTGCAGAAACTGCTTAAAACTGCTCTTTAGCTTCAGTATACTTCATGAGTTAGCTTGTTTGCTTGTGGGAATATGGCCTTCAGATAAGAGTTGGAGACAAATGGAGATTCAGCAGTTAGGACCAGATTGCTGGGATGTAATGAGGTGGGTGTAATGATGGGAGGTAGATTAAGGGGGCACTTTGGTCAATATTTTTTACCATGAAAGCAGATTGTCTGAAATGTAACATTAAGTGAGATACAATGGAATGGAAGATATATTCTTTGATATGTAGCAGGTGTGAATAGGAAAGTATCTATGGTAGTCTAGGATGGCATAGCCTAGTAACTATGGGAGCCTACGGCTCTGCTCATTGATAATTCTCATTTGGGATTGCAGCAGATCCACTGGACACCACACAAACACACAAAAAAAAAAGGATCCTAAAAGGTGTATGCTTGTTAAGAGGTCAAAGATGATTGTGAAGTTGGTGAAGTGTAGATGCAGCATGTGTGCCTATCCTGAAGGCATTTGTATGATTGCAGGTTTTGCTTCTTCAACTTTGTACTATCATTCTTGTTTTCTAGCCCTATCTCTTTTCTTTTGCGTTCTAAATGAGAGCAGCACCTCCACTATGAGGATGTTGAAGTCCTGTGAATTTGTTTTGTTGTCAGTGTGATGTCTGTTGTCCTTTTCAGTTTCTAGGATCAGGAAACTTCTAATACTCTTCCTCTGATGCCCCCTTCCATGGGATCCGGGAGTATGAACCACCTCTGAAGCAAGCAAAGTCAGGAGAGCTGGCTCAGGCAATTCAGAGAGTACGGGCAGAGCTCTTTGAAGGTGAGAGTGTACCTGAACTGAAGAGCCCCCCTTCTACACTCCCTATGTTTGGTTTGGGCAGTATAATGCAGGCAGCAGAGGGCCGGCAACAAAAGAAATCAGCCGGAATCTGAGTATCTGTGAGTCCTGAAAATGGGTATGGACCCTTTCCATCTGTGGGGATCAGATTAGACCAACTTGCTGACCAGAAAAGCAGGTGCTTCGAGTGGTATACATTGGGAATAGAGGAAATTTCTAAGTTCAGATCTGTAATGGTTAAAATATCCAAAGAGCTAAAAGAGGTAAGAACAGGGAACTCCTTTTGTGTCACTAGCCTCTCAGGAATTTCTGAGCAAGATCATAATTCTGTTAAGAGCCATCTGTAGCAACAAACTATTAGTATAGAAAAGCTTTGGCCATGTTAAATTCCAGCAGACTACAAAAATATAAAAATTATGGCATTTGTATCTCTGATGGATAAGGAGGAAAATTTCTGATTGTAAAGATATCTAATAGAAAATTATGTGTAAAATGTTGTGGTTAGCCTTTTTTTCAATAATATTGTTAGTTTTATGAGTGCTTAATGTTGTTAAGATAATTAAATTTCATAATTGGTTTGTCACCAGGTATTAACTCACTGTTGTTCTTAAGATCTAAAATGTGAAAATGCATAAAATATTATTTTTTGTTTCTTTTTGGGCTACACCCAGTGACTTCCGAAGGTTACTCATACTATACTCTCAGAAATCATACCTGGCTTTAGAGACCATATGGGATGCTGGAGGATCGAACTGCAAAAATTCTTTTCCCTTTTGTTTTCCTCATCTTGGCCTTATTTCTCCAACCCTTAATCATCCTAAACCGTGCTATACTCACCCCCTTTCTGTGTTCCATTCTACATACATTCCTCAAATAGCTATTTATTTCCTTTCTATTAATTCTGTAGTTGGGACTGGTCATCACATAACTTCTTGTTCTGAGCAATCCATTCCTCCATCACCACACAACTGTCTCTCCTCTCTCCAAATGGCACATTGTTCACCCTCGGATCTCCTTCCTTTTTCCAGGGTTCAACCTTAAAACCCGGCCTCTTCCTCATCATTATTAGTTCCCCCTCCTCTGGATCCCTTGACCTCTCAAAAGCCACAATCACACAGCTATCAGGTAACTGCAGACTGCGGGGGTGGGGCATTACACTTGAGGGACAGTTGGGAGTTGGGCGAAAGTTGGAACTCCCAATGGAACTAATGGTTGGAAGGAGCAGATTGAGACCCTTGCATACTAAACACTACAGTTAGGCCATGACTGACTCTACTCACTTTTTTGGTAATCCCCTCTCTTTTCCTTTCCTTGCTTGAACTTACTTCTCAGTGCCCAGGACTCCAAAACCCATTGAAATGTAGAGAGAGCCAGTTGATCAAGGAAACAGTATCAATGTTTCCTTCTCTCCACCAGAGTCCCAGGTACCTAGCTAGGTACATCCCCTTCCTTGCACCATGATAGCCACATTTATATTTTGGTTGTTAATTTGAATCTCATTTACATGGGAAAAAAAGAAAACACTAGTAAGGAAGCTAGCAGTATTGTACTGCGATGCTGAGATGCTTTTTCTGAGAAGAAATCTGAATAAAAGGTAAGGATAACAATATACTCTATTGATTGAATGTAAAACTGATTTCTTATTTATTTATCTTTGATTTTCTTGATAATCCTTTTCATTTGAGCACCATCTCCTTATTTTTCCTCACTGTAAACCTGATTTGGACTAAATTAGAATATTGAATTTTTATACTCATCATTTTTTTAGAAGGCTTAATTCAATAATGGAAGCTCATCAAACTTCTGCTTCTGAAAGCTTTGGCAGATTTTATCAGTCTTCTTTATACAATCACCACACCTTGTCGCTAAAAACATGAAATATTCTGAATAAAATTCAGAGTATTTAGTTTTAATAAAAAACAAAAAGAAAGTATACCCATGCAATAGAACACTAAGTGACACATCGTTTTAGAAAATTTACATAGATATATGATCTATGAGGTCTCTAAAAATTAGTAATCCATTGAATAGAAAATGCTGTTTGATTTATTTGATCAATATATTGTCTGCTTTCTTAAAATTTATCTCGTTTTAAAGAGATTTTTAAGGTGTTACATTTTAAAGGAGACTTTTGGCAGTCTGTTTTCTCAAGCTATAGGAAGAAATGGAAAGTAAAATAGAGATAGCAGAAATACATAAAATATATATAATTACTTTGCTATTGTAAGCCTTAATTTTCTAAAGAAAGTACAGATCTCCAACATATGTCACCTCCTATTCAATGTCATTCAAAGTATCCTTAGAGCCAGTCCTGTCTTCTTTAGTAATATATTAATATGGTTATATTCCTATAGCAGACATATATACATAAAAGTCATTACTTTAAACTTTTTAGTTAACACCTAAAATTGTGAGAGAGACTATATAAACAAAAACAAATATTTTGCCTAGATTTTTAACTCATTTTGCATATCCAGAAAAATGTATAAGTATTAGAGTTCATCTTTTATATAAGGATTTTATATACTAATTATCCTCATATATAATGACAAAATTATGACTTTGTAATTAAAATCATTTCCCCTGAAAAAATAATAGCATATCCCCAGAACCACCTTGAAGTCCTTGGCCTTTTATCATTTCAAAAAGTTCCTTTAAGTGAGAAAATGTGAAATGAATTTAAAAGAACTGCCATATACAGTAGATTAATGTACTAGCTTTCATCTCTAAAGCCTCACATTCAAAAAGAGACTGAGACCATTTGTGAAATCAATGTAACAGTCATCTGAAACACTTGGAAGTATATTAGTACACTTTGAAAATTGTAAAAGACAATTAGATGTTAATGCCTCCCAAACCATAAATCTGTGCTCTAAAATTGATGTCTGAATATCTCTATCTTACACATATATATTTCTAGAATAATGAAATCCCATTGATATTAAATCCAAGTCCAAGACCTTGCTATTCCAAAGCCTAAATTTGAAAGACAAAGTTGATATAATGATGATGATAATGATGATGAAAATAATAATAATAAAAACAAGTTTATGTTCAGGTATAAGCCACCTGAAATAATGGTAGACTTGTCCTTCTAAAGAATTTAATTTCAGAGTGAAGCTAGGAGATCTAGAGTGCTGCCTTGGATAATAAAATTGGCTCATAGTAGATCAGGGGGTAGAGTTATTCACTCTAGAGTTAATATAAATAAGTTCAGTGCTCTAATGAAATCCTATGAGATGCAGCTCTATTCCTTTGAGATAATTGTAAACATTTACCTCTACAAGTCACTCTTCAGGATTCTTTCTTGATATGGTCTGATGTTTGCACATTCCCCTCCATCTCTAATTTGACATGGTTTAGGATTATAAACTATGCATGAGTAGTCTCTTGGGATTGGCAGACAAGGTAAATGCCAGAGAGTCCTGAGAATTAGAAATACACATGTATTGGGGAAATAAAAAATGGAATTCCCTTGGCCTAAATCATTCTGGGTTTCTCTTCCCTTAAATCATACTACCATGGGAACTACTGGCTCTGTACATGCTCATTGCCACATCCCAAGGTCTTTTTATCGTGCCAGGAAATTTTCTGGCCAGTTGTGGATAATAAAATCAGGTCTCTATAGCGAGAGATCTTGTTATCTGCACAGGACAAAGAATAAGTCTAGGATACAGTCTTTCTTTACAGTTCTAAAGTTCTGTACCATATTCTGTAATAAGTGCTTTTAGTTTTTGCTCAGATCTTAGGCTGAAGCCTAGGCTAGAGTCTTCATTATGGTTCCAGAAGTTCTGCTCAGTTTTACTTGTCAAAGTTAGACATCTGGAATGAGAGATCTTGATTTTTTGTCCCAGTATAAGTTCTGCCCAGTCATGGTTGTCAAAATCAGTCTTCTGTAGTTACCACTCTTGGTTTTTGCACAGATCAAAGGATGACATGTCTTCTGATTTCATCTTACTGTTAGGTGGTGAGGTAAGACAACCTACTCTTAGATCATGTTGTTGTCCTTTCCTCCTTGTCAGGATATCATATTAAAACTGGCTCAAGTTGGTACCAGAGAGGTATTAGGAATGTCCCAGAGAGAGTTTGGTTTCTGTTGTTGTTACAGGGAACTATATCAGTTCTATCTCCGGGGTTTGGAGTTGGATGATCACCATCCAATCTTATGGAGTCTAAGTTGGGTCCACATGAAACATGTTCAGGATGGGAGGTACCCCTGTATAGTAAAAAGTATACATTCTTATCTCTAGAAGATAAGATCTGGTTTCTGTGCATAATGTTTCCAATTTTTATACTGTACCTAATCAAAAGCATATGGTATCATCTTATATTGCTGGTGCATTTGGGAGTAAGAATGACAGGTGACACAATCTCTCTACCTGGGTTTTACCTGAGCTTTTATTCAAGGAAGACATTTTCTTCTAGGTTTTCAATATATACTGTGCCCATGCAAAAAATAATAATAAAAATAAAGGAAGCACAAAACATTGCCACACCAGCACTCCTTCCTTTTTTGTTTTTCTTTTTATTCATCTTTTTTCTTTTTGCTTCTTTTTTTTCCTTTACTTTCTTTTTCATCCTTAAGATCATTATTTGGTAATTTCTTCTTTTGTTGCTGGGTGCTTTTTCTTTTTCTTGGTAGTTACTGCTTCCATTTTTGTAGTTTTTTTCCTTGTTTGGTTTTTGTTGTTGTTGTTGTTGTCGTTAATTTTTATCTACTTCCAGCAGAACCACCCAACTTGAATCATCTTGTTCTGCCTCATAAATTGAGGGGGAAAATAAAAATAAATGGTGCCAGGACCAAACAGCCTTATAAACATTGAGTGGAATAAAAATGATCAGACTTAAACACCGAACCCAAAGTCAACAACAATAGAAACAAGACCCAATCCTCAACAAGCTATACACAGAGGGGAACAGTTACACTAGCATTCCTGGGGCAAAGGAGGGAGATATGGGACACATACTGAGAAAAGTGGGTGGAGGGAGGACAACCTGGTGGAGGGATTGGCCCTGATTCATTGTCACTATGTACCTTAAATATTACTGTGAAAGATTTGTTAGTCACTTTTTTCACAATAAAAATTATTAAAAAACAAAGAAATACACATGTGGAGAATAAGTTCCAGTCTCTAAGCCTTAATCACTTACTCCCTTATGTTTTGATGTAAAGCTAAAATTGAAACTAGTGGATCATTGAAAATGCTTAGAATATTCTATACATAAATGTACATGGAACTTATGCTGAGTAAAATTAGTCAGAGGGAGAGTGGGAGGCGCAGAATAGTCTCATTCTTCTATGGATTTTAAAAAAAATTAAAGACATTAAAATAATTCCCAGAGATGAGGGCTAGAAGGACCGGCTCAAGTTATGAATCTCACCAAAAAGAGTGGTGAGCGCAGTTAAAAAAATAACTATGCTGTGAACTCTCATAATAATGTCTGTGAATGAGGGATGTAGAAAGCCTGTACTAAGTATTGGCAGGGGATGAGGAGGGAAGAGATGGGGGACATTGGTGACAGGAAGGTTGCACAGTTAAGGGGGTGTTCTTGTTATGACTGAATCCCAAATACAATCATGATTGTAATCAAGGTGTTTAAATAAAAACATTAGGTTTTTTTAAAAAAAATATTCTCCTTGTCTAGTAAGAAAGCACTAAATGTAATCATAAATCTTCCTTTGTGACTACATTAGAAGTGTGCAATTATCAAGTTAGGTTGTATTTGCAGAGGGTTAGCTCAACTGGCTGAATCATGCTTTCCATGAGTCCTATGATAGATTCCTGGCACCAGATAGTCACTGAGAACTACTGGGACTGAGTCAAGGACACTGAGTCAAAGCTAGGCACTGAGCATTCAGGGGCACCATACCCCCCTAAAAAAGATAAACAAATTGTGTCCCTCTTAGCTTATGAGGGCAGGGGCTACACTATGTTGCAAATGATAAAAACAGATGTCCTTATCACATTGACAGCTTCCTATCTAAATCACCATTACTGTATTCTCACTAGCTCAATATATTTTTTTTTCTTTTTGGTTTTTATGGTCAGGCTCAGGGTACTCCTGGCTATGTGCTCAGAAATCAATCCTGGCAGTGTTCCCTTCACACCCAGATGACTCAGGGCAGCAGCAACTTACTTGCAGTTAGGATGCTCTGTATCTGATGGTGAGGTGAAACTAGAGGATGCTCCACATCCTGACTTCGATGAAACACAGAAACCACACAGAAATCAGAATCCTTCTGGCACAGAAACCAGAATCTTTAAGGGCAGAAACTGGATAACAACAGCTATTGTGTGAAAAAATTTGCCATGAACACAGAGAATGACTCAGGGGTTGGACAACCTAGTATGCCTGGAGCCCAGCGTCTGTCTTATGCCAGAGAACATCAGGGATAAGTTCTCTTTGTACTTAGGACAAGGCTATTTTTTCCATTTTACCCATATTTTGCTGGGCCTATGCAAACAACAATTGCCACTCTCACACTCTAATTGCTGTGTTTTTTTAACTCTTATACTTAAAAATAAACTAGAGCTCACTAAACTTTCTGCTGTTGCTTCAATGAATTCATTGTGAGTAAATAGTTTTCAAAAATATTCTTTTTTTTTTTTTTGGTTTTTGGGCCACACCCGGTGACGCTCAGGGGTTACTCCTGGCTATGCGCTCAGAAGTCGCTCCTGGCTTGGGGGACCATATGGGACGCCGGGGGATCGAACCGCGGTCCGTCCAAGGCTAGCGCAGGTAAGGCAGGCACCTTACCTCCAGCGCCACCGCCCGGCCCCTCAAAAATATTCTTAACTTTCTCTTCCATCTCTTTATTTTTTCTTTAAATTTCTATTTTTTTTTTAAAAACATGTTGCTTTTGGTCTTCCTAAAAATGTATTATCAGTTATGTAAAGCATTTTCTTTCAGTAAATTATTTAAAAACTCACTCCTGGCTCAGGAGAACTATATGGGATACCTGCAATCTAACCTAGGTCTGAATTGATCAGTCCTGGGAAAGGCAAATGCCCTATAGCTGTTTTATCACTCTGGCCCCTCACTAGCTCAGTCTTAAAGTTAAAATGTTGTTTTGAGGAGCCAGAGCAATAGCACAGCTGTAGGGCCTTTGTCTTGCACGTTGCTGACCCAGGACTGACCACAGTTAGATCCCAGGAGTCCCATCGGTCCCCCCAAGCCTCCCAGGAACGATGTCTGAGCACATAGTCAGGAGTAATTCCTGAGAATCACTGGGTGTGGGCGCCCAAAAACCTTTTCATTTTGTTTCTATGAAGTTGGCCTTGAAATCATCACTTCTTTCTTTAGCGCATATGTCTTGGTATACTCTTATTTCAAATATACTCTTATTTTTTAATTTTATATTTAACTAAAGTACTCTTAATTTTAAAATTATTCTTTTAAATTTATGTATTTTAATATACTCTTATTTTAATTTTCAACCGTTTTCCAATGTAATTTTTCTTTTATAGGGCAGGAAGCCCTATAAGGATGTTAGTACAGTTGTCCTTATAAGAGATGAGAACTAACAACTGGAACTATAAGCAGCTGGACTGTCCCTAAATGGTGAATCTTATCTCATTGATTCAAAGAAGAAATGAAAAAGCTATAGAGCTATCCTGTCAACATATGTATGTGAAAGTCCCATCTACTCATGTTCAATAAACACTTACAAAGTTGTTCAAAATTAATATATTCAGATATCCAAACAGACTAGTCTGCCAGTTGTAGCATTATGCACTGCTTGTGGGCCTGGGAGCTGCAGGCCCAAATTTGATTTCCTGCAGCGTACTTGGTTCCTCAACATTACCACAAATGATCCTTGAGCTCAGAAACAGAAGTTAGCTCTGAATACAGCTTGATAATACGAAAAAGTAAAGCCAAAGATAAGCAAAACAAACAAACAAAGTCCAAAACAGAAAAACATTTCTTTGGCGAAGTGGTTATTTTTATTGAATTTATTTTCTGAATTATTTTATTATTTTCCTTGGTTAAATTATACATATGATAATAAATATAGTATATATAATATAATAATATAAAATATAGCATAATATGATTGTAAAATAAAATACAATATGCTATAATATTATTAATATAATATTACATTATAGGAGATAATAAAACATGGTCTTCCACTTAAATCAAAATGAAGCAAATAAAATCTTATTGATAACTAAGAATTATTCCTTGTGCCTTTTTATTTACTGATTTTGGTTTTTCAGGCCTCACCCTTTGATACTCAGGGGTTACTCCTGGCTAAGAGCTCAGAAATTGCCCCTGGCTTTGAGGGGACCATACGGGACGCAGGGGGTTCGAAGCCTGGTCTTTCCTTGGCTAGGGCTTGCAAGGCAGACAACTTACCTCTAGCACCACCTTGCCAACCCCCTTGTGCCCTTTCTAATAAAATTTCTATTCCTTCCATATAGAAGTAATGCGTATTTTGAATTTTGTGTGGACTCCTCCTTTGCTTTAGTTTTCTACTTAGTTTTAGAAAAGGAGTGGATACTGTGATATGCCATTTTAAATTGAACTTTCAGGACAAAAGCAATTCTCCTGCCTGCCAGGAGTGTCTGCTAGTGGCAGTTCAGACCTTTGTCTTCTCCAGGAGAGAAAAGTTCTGTGCCACAAGAGAGCAAATATTAGATGGGCCCAGATAAGTATTTATCAAATCAAATTCTGAGGATATGAATTATGAAGAATATGGTTAAAAGTCGGCTATGGAGGAGTTTCTTTTTCTATGAGAAGAGTTATTTGAGATATAGGCAATAACTTCTTTACAAGAAACTCAGGGAAAAGGTGGACCTTTGCTGGAAGCCTAGAACAAGTTTGACCTATGCTAAGGAAAAGAAGTTTAAAGAACAGTCTAATTACCAATCAATGAGGAATGTTGTGACAGGGAGAATCCATTTTAGAGCTTGGGTGGGTGATCTTGAGACCTGAGCTGGTGGTGGGCATATTACATAACCAGGCATCCCCTATTTTATTGAATATTCTATATTAACCACAACTTGGCAGTGAAATATGTCAAATGACAAAATTGTATCTAGATATGATCATATAACTTTCCTTTAATTAAAAAAGTTTACGTTATGTTATGGCTTGTTCTGTGTATACAGGAACTCATAAGTCAGCTCTGTCATATGATCAAGTAGACACTCATTTAATTAATAGCACCACTTCATAAAATTTTCCTAAAAAGAGAACCATAGTTCCTACCCTCAGAATATTCTTTTCTTTCCTTATTTTTAAAATACTATTTTAATTTAAGCACTATGGTTATAAATAAGTGAATATTTCGGTTTCACCTGTGAAACTTTTCTGCCAACAGTGTTCCCCCATTTCCCTCCTCTCCCACCACCCCCTTTTGTGTCCGAGACAGACATTCTATTTCTAGATCACTTATAACACTTATACCTCACAAATAAGAACCTTAGTGTAGATATTTCTCTAATTGTGCTGACCACTCTTTGTGCTAAGCCTTATTTCATGGGCTTGTCTTTACAACCCTCATCTCTATTATCTCTGGGTATTATTATCATACTGTCTTTCATTTTTCTTAAATCCCACAGATGGGTAAGACTAATCTCTCTCTCTCTCTCTCTCTCTCTCTCTCTCTCTCTCCCTCTGACTCATTTCACTCAACACAAATAGTTTCCATGTTAATCCATGTATAGGCACATGTCATGACTTCATTTTTACCAACAGCTAGTAGAATTCCATTTTATATGTGTACCATAGTTTCCTTAGCCACTAATCTGTTGTCGGGTATCTGGATTGTTTTAGATTTTGTTATTGTAAACAGATCTTCAATGAACAGATGTGTAGAGGGAATTTTTGCGTTATGTTTTTGTGTTCCTAGGGTATATCCCCAATAGTGGTATTGCTGGATCATATGGGAGATCACTTTCCAGTTTTTACAGGAATATCCATATTGTTTCCTAGGAAGGCTTGATTAGATAGCATTTTAAAATCAGCAGTGAATGAGAGTTCCTTTCTCCCTGCATTCATGCCAGCCATACTATTCTTGTTGTTTTTGATGTTTGTCAGACTCTATGGCATGGGATAACATCTCATTGTTGTTTTGATTTGCATCTCCCTGATGATTAATAATGTGGTACATTTTTATGTACATTTTGTTCCTCTGCATTTCATCTCTGAGAAAATGTTTGTTCATTTCTTCTTCCCATTTTATAATGTGGTTAGATTTTTTCTTGTGACATTCTATTAGTCCCTTGTATATCTTAGATCTCTTTATCTGACAAGTATTGGGTGAATAGTTTCTTCCATTCTATGGGCGGAAATTGAATCCTAGTCAGTTTCTTTTGAGGTCAAATATTTCTTAATTTAATGTAGTCCCATTTGCTTATCTCTGCTTCCACTTGTTTGGAGTGTGGTGTTTCCTCCTTGAAGATGCCTTTAGTCTCATGTCATAGAGTGTTTTGCCTAGGTTTTATTCTATATACCTTATGATTTAGGGTCTGATATCAAGGTCTATAACCTATGTTTAGTTGAATTTTGTGCATGGTGTTAGATGGGTATTTGAGGTTTTTCAACATGTGGCTGACCAGATGTCCCAACACCATTTGTTGAAGAGGCTTTCCTTGATCCATTTTGCAATTTTTGCCTTTTATCAAAGATTAATTGATTGAATGTCTGGATAACATTACTTGGAAACTTGGAAATTTGATTGATCTGAGAGTCTGTCTCTATTACAGTAACATACTATTTTAATGACTATTGCTTTGTAATACAATTTTTTGGTCTTTGGACCACACCCAGTGATGTTCAGTGGTTACACCTGGCTAAGCACTCAGAAATCGATCCTGGCTGGGAGGACCATATGGAATGCCAGGTGGATCCATGATTCGTCCTAGGCTTGCCCAGACAAGGCAGACGACTTACTGCTTGCAACATCACTCTAATGGAATTTAAAGTTGGGGGAAGAGGTTTTCAACTTGAGGACATGCTCCTCCATATCAACATACTGTTATGCTACTTTCTATTTGGTTTTTGTATTTTTGGGTCATGCATGGTGGTACCCAGGGACTACTACTGGGTGTTTAAGACATCACTCCTGGCCCTGGTGGGTATTTCAGTGAGGGTCTTGGCCAGCACAGACATATGCTCTGCAAATGCATTCACCTTGTACTATCTCGTCAGAACCTCCATATCAATTTAGAGTTGAGTGAGTCATAAGGGTAGAGAATACATAACTACTGGGTTCCCCCAAAGTCGTCAAACCTGTGGACTGGGACATAGTATTAAAGGGGGAATTTACTAGAATGGAACGATACAAGGGGATACCAGAAAGCCTAGGAAAAGAAAAGCACAGCATGGTAGGCCTTAATATTCAAGGCTTGGTTGTATGGGCAGGTTGGTATTTCAAAGGCCCATAAAGTAGATACTCTACAGGACTCTTATTCTGGAATTTGAACTGCTTTAATCAAATCTTGGCCTCTGTTCTCCCATACTGTAGAGGTATTTGCAATGTGGGCATAAGTCCGGTTCCCCAAAATGTTCTTAGGCTTCTAATCCTCTACGGTGGTTTCTGATGCTCACATTCTCTATCTCTAATCCTGGCTGCCAGCACTCCTGGATACTCCCTGCTTTGTCGTGCCCTGGCCAAACACTGATAGAAATCCTGCCTGGCCAGCTTTTCAAGAGTCCGCCAAAACTTTAAACAAAAATAGGAATAAGAGGGTGACACAGAGGTCACTGATGCTTTCTGAGAGTAAAGAGAGGAAAAGAAGAGCTGCCCTATTCATTCTTCTCCAAAATGGCCCTGTGGAGTCAAGGGAGCTGTACCAGATGTAGGGATCTTTATATTATTATGTGATATTTGCAGTTAACAAAGAACCAACAGAAAAAGGGTGGAATTTGGGTCATTCTCCCTCATAGAGCAGCGACTGGAAGAGCTAGATTTCTCCTGGGATGTGTCCAAAGACTCACTGTCATGTGCTGGGACTTTCTGCCCTAGTTGATTGGAAAGGTTAAGTTTCAGGAGTAAGCTTCAGAGGAAAGTAAAGGGCAAATTGAAAGTAGGAGAAGGAAGAGGAGGGAGGAAGAGGGAGAAGGATGAAGATGAGGATGATCATGTTCTGTTTTTGACAGTGATTGTTATGCCATGTACCATATATCTCTGAGAATTTAGCAATAGATCTCACGCAGACACCCCTTTGAAACTGGGCTAGAGAGGTGAAGCATCAGTAAGGGTTAGTAGGAGTCAGTAAAAAATTCACGACATCCAGGACTCCAGGACAGGACTGTCCAAAAAAACTTGATTCACTGGATTGTTCCCTGCTGTGGTAGAGTAACTCTTCACAGCCACCTGCTGATAACCCTTCCCAAATATCTCAGGCTTCCAGTACTCTGAAACCTGCCTCTTCCCAAACCTTATGGACCGCGCCCCCTGCTGGCCAGTCGGGGTTTACAGAATCATACAACCATCTTTGTCACCTAGCTGCACTTTAGGAAATGACTTTCTTTCAGAACTCTTTGATGAGTTACAACGGGGGTCTCAAACTCAATTTACCTGTGGGCTGCAGGAGGCAAAGTCGGGATGAGGGAAAGCCTCAAAAGGGATTTGGCTTACCGAAGATTTGCAGTAAGAATAGCAGTAGTAAGAAAAACATTGCAAAAAATCTCATCAAACATTTGCATACCCCTAAGGGAACTGCTCGGGGTATGCAAATGTTTAATGCCATATTTTTCTAACTAATGCTATTTTTATTGCGATTATTTGGTAAGCGAATAACCGAGAACACTGCGATATTTGAAGGCTGGCCATGGGCCACATAATGTTGTATGGAGGGCCACAAACGGCCCGTGGGCCCCGAGTTTGAGACACCTGAGTTACAGCAATCAATATCTAGAAGCAGAAGTAATAAAATGCTTTTTCCTCTGTTTCTTGATTTTCCACAGCTAAAAAGAATAATTCATGGAACAGGCATAAACTTTCCTTTTCATAAACTTTCTATGATGTTGCGTCAGATTAATACTTAAAAGGTTAAGATACCTTTAGCATGTGACTGCAACTGGAATCCAGGTACTCCATATGATTTCTGTCTGACTCTCTGTCTCTCTTTCTCCCTCTCTCTCACCTTTTTCTTTTAGACACTTTGATTTTCAATATTTTTAATGAATTTGTTCTATGAATATTACATTTTATGTAAAATATTTATTTAAGCACCATGCTTACAAGCATGATTGTAGTTGGGTTTCAGTCATAAGCAGAACACCCTCTTCATTAGGGAAAAGGGCAACATTCCCACCACCAATGCCCCCACCCCCTCCTACCCAACCCCTGCCTGCATTCAAGAAAGGCATTCTACTTCACTGACTCATTAAGATGGTCATGATATTTGTTAGTGTAGTTCTTTCCCTAAATACACTCGCCACTCTATGTGGTTCGCTTCAGATTGTGAATGGGTTTTTCGGCCCTCATCTCTATTGTCTCTACGGATTATTATAATAATGTCCTTAATTTTCTGAAAATGTATAGATGAGTGAAACTATTCTGTGTCTATCTCTCTCCCTCTGACTTATTTCACTCAGCATAATAGATTCTATATACATCCATGTATAGGAAAATTTCATGACTTCATCCCTCCTGAAGGCTACATAATATTCCATTGTGTATATGTACCACAGTTTCTTTAGCCGCTCATTTGTTGAAGGGTATCTTGATTGTTTCCAGAGTCTGACTATAATAAATAGTGCTGCAATGAATATAGGCATGAGGAAGACATTTTTGAATTGCATTTTTTAATTTCTTTTTTTATTTTAATTATGACAACAAAGATGTAAAGAAGAGGACAGGTTAAAGTTACAGTGGAAGCCCAATCACCCATAAACAGAATTCTCGGTAGTCCCATTGATATCCCAGCCTTGAACTTTCAGCCAAAGAGCATTAATAAAAACAAAACTGAACCCATGTACAATACAATTCCTTGTCCCTCAAATACCCAGTTGTAGTACATACTATTTCTTAGCAGCACACAATATAATCTAAAGACATTAGACTTATGTAGCTCCTTACACATTGAGGGCAAAGTACATTTCTCTAGTTCCATGTACATACAAACTAGTTTAAGTTAACCTCGAAAGTTTTAGTGGCTTGTTTTTCTTAAGAATTAGAGTCAAGGGAACATAGTAAAAAATGGTATTAATGTGGCATTTGTTTGCATAGGCCCATCAAAATATAAGGGACATGGAAAGACAAATTATGGTCTAAATACAAGGAGACCCTAACCCTGAAGTTTCCTGGCACAGGACTGACTCTAGGCTCCAGGCGAATTAGTTTGTCCAATTCGAGTCATCGTCTGTAGTGGCGATACACCTCCATTCCTCACATAGTCTCTGTTGTTGGTATCATGCTTCTGTATTAAAGATCCTGGAGTCTGCATATCCCATATTGCAGTCAGGATGGTGCATAGCTTCCTCTCGTTTCACCTCACACTTAAGGGGCACTAGAGAGAACCATGTCCTATAGAGCAGGTCATTGATGTTGTCAAGTCTTCTCAGTGTAAACGGAAGTCTCTTTTTAGGGGGTCGATGTCAGACCCTTGATAGTGTCTTTCCTGGTAGAAGACTGCTTCCAGCTGTTGCTGTAAAAGACCTTGGATGTTTCGTAGTTAGCTTGCCTGGTTCCGGCGTGAATGGAGGATGCCCATTCTTCTGAGGCCTGTGCCAGGTCATTATATCAATGTTCAGGGTGTAAGGTACATTGTACTGAGATTTATTAGATAAGAACTTATCTGTATGTATGGTGTTTTCCCATTTTAATGTGTCTATGCAAACAAGGATCAATGCCATGGGGCGTTATTGGTGCATCTGGAGGCAATAGGAACAAGACCAGCAATTTCCATGACATAGTTCAATCATAGGCATCAAACTGAGGGACAGTTCCACCAACAATCCTTACTGTACAGCTTACAAAGAATAGACAAGATGAAATGTGAATAGAAACATCATGGTAGAAGAATATATAGAGAGTTACATCAGTTAAAGAAAATACCCATTAAAAATTCAAAAGATATATGTGTTCAATTTGTGTCCTTCTAAATAGTTCTGTGATTTGTTAGATATACTGTTTGTCTTAGGTCAGAGATTAGAACTATGTGTTACTGAAGTTAAGAAGGGTAAATCTGGGGTAGTGATGGTTGGAAGGAGCAAATATTCGCGCGGGGGCGCTAGCCTCCGCGCGGTTTGCAAAATGTAGACTGGTATGAAATTACCAGTGACAGACTGAGTATAGCTGAGCAGCTATCTGCCACCCACTAGATCGAACTCTACCCCCTAAGCCCCACCCTAGGCCAGTGTCCCAGCCCGGCCTGGGAGTGGGGAAAACCCAGGGTGCCCCGTCAGCTCCTCCCAGAAACCCACCTGGAGATCCGGAGGAATGGGGGAGAGGGAGGTCGGGTGACCCAAGTCCGAGCCCCCCTGACCCTAGGCCGGACAAAAAGGCTGCTGGCTTGAATTGCATTTTTGTGTTCCTAGGGTATATTCCTAGGAGTGGAATAGCTGGATCATATGGGAGCTCAATTTTCAGAGTTGTTGTTTTTTTTTTTTTTTTTTTTTTTAGGAATCTTCATATTGTTTTCCACAAAGTCTGGACTAGATGGCATTCCCACCAGCAGTGAATACGAGTTCCTCTCTCTCACACCTTCCCCCACCCCCCCCTATTGAATCTTCTTGTTCTTTGTGATGTGTGCCAGTCTCTGATGCTTGAGAGGCTACCCAATTTTTATTTTAATTGGTATTTTCCTAATGATTAGCGATATGGAGCATTTTACTTTCATGTGCTTTGTGGCCATTTGTATTTCTTTTTTGAGAAATTGTTCATTTCGTCTCCCCATTTTTTGATGGGTTAGATGTTTATATCTTGGTAATTTGTGTCAATATCTTGTATATTTTTATAGTAGACCCTTATCTGATGAGTATAGGGTGAACAGTTTCTCCCATTCTGCGGCTGGCTTTTGTATACTAGGGGCTATTTTCTTTGATGTACAGAAGTTTCTCAGCTTAATATAGTCCCATGTGTTTATCTCTACTTCCACTTGTTTGGAGAGTGCAGTTTTCTCCCTGAAGATGCCCTTAGTATAAATGTCATGGAGTGTCTTACCTACATGTTTTTCTATATACCTTATGGTTCAGGCCTTTTGTCAAGGTACTTAATCAATTAGGATTTGACCTTTGTGTATGGTGCTAGAAGGAGATCTGAGTTCACTTTTTTTGCAAGTGTCTGACCACTTGTTGAGGAGGCTTTCCTTGCTCCATTCTGCATGACTTGCCCCTTTATCAAATATTATTAATTGTATGTCTGGGAAGCTTTCTCTGAACACTAAAGTCTATTTCACAGCTCTGAGGGTCTGTCTTTATTCCAGTACCATGCTGTGTTAATGAACATAGTGTTGTAATACAGTTTAAAGTTGGGGAAAGTGATCCATCTTAACTTTCCTTGGATTTGTTATTATATATATGATATAAACCATAATTGTTAGAGTACTATTATACTAATAACATACACAAAATTGTGCCTATCTCATGAATTCTATGCTTTTCATCCTTATTTCTTCAGCCACTGTAAAACCATACTAAGCTGGAGAAATGGCGTAGGTGGCTGGAGCAGAGGCAGCAGCAGGACAAGCAGCGGAGGCGGTCCGGAGCGATGGTGAAGATGGTGGCGGCAGGCGGTGGAGGCGGAGGTGGCCGCAGTGAGGGCAGCTGAGCCCCTATGCAGCTCAAGGCTGACAAAGCTTGCGAACAGCACAGAGTCGGCGGCAGCGGCTGAGGAGCCAGGGGCGGTGGAGGCAGGGAGAACTATGATGACCCGCACAAAAGCCCCGCTTTCCGAGTCGTCCACTGGGGCCTGGTTGATGGTGTGGTAGAAGCTGATCTTGTAGAGGCCTTGCAGGAATTTGGACCCATCAGCTATGCGGTGGTGATGCCTAAAATAAGACAAGCATTGGTGGAGTTGGAAGATTGTTGGGGGCTTGCAACACTGTGAACTGCAGGGTGTGCTAAAATTCACACACTTGCACTTTCTCGATAAAAGACCAGTTGAACGGGAAAATGCTTTAAAACATAACAATGAGGCAACCAAAATTGGTTTCTCTTAACACATACTAAGACATGGTATCAGTTGCATGCCCCCAATGGGCAGGTGAATGGACAGACCACCATAAAAGGTTGAAAATTACATGGAATATCAATGATTCATCCACTCCACATTATATCATTAATTTTCTTGTAATTATCTTCTAGAGATGAGCAGAGAGGTCCATGCTTAATGTATCTAACTAGAAACATCTCTCAAACAGGAATCTATTTAGGATAATCTATTTCCCAGGCCCAATAGGAAAAGAAAGCTTGGTGCCATTACCGCTCCCCACATTCCACCTTATTTCTTTTGCATGACCATTCTGATCAGAAACTCCTAAAATAACTGGCTAGACAGGCTTGTCCTGTGAGTGCAAGGGGACGTCATAAGGGGCATCATCATCACAATATGATGTATGATGTCCTGGGAAGTAAACGCACTTCAGCCGAACCTCAGGCTCATTTTGCTAGAGATGCCGCACCTTTCAGATTACACTTCCCTCAAATCCCCACGACTACCCTTGCCCCTACCCCTCCTGATATATCCCGTACCCTTAATTTTATTACCCACTTCCCTCAAATTGCAAACCAATTCCTCACCACCACTTCCCTAATTGGCCCTCCCCAAACAACTCCTTTTGATTCCTCTCCCCTATCCTGCTGCCACCCTACCCCGTCTCCATTCTTAACCCAGGTACCCTCCCATCTTCCCCGACCGCCCCCATCCTGTCCCCCCCAGCCCAAAAAGGAACCTGAGATGCCCAGTCTGATGCCTGTGTGCAAAAAGATAACCCTGCAGGCAAGGCCCCCGAGGTAGGGCAGATTCCTGCCGCAGCCTCCTCCTGGTCCTAGTCCTCCTCCTGGACACCAACCCAGGCAGACTCTTCGGAGAAAATAGGTATTGAGGTAAACGATTGTGTGTAATAAAGTGGTATAGAAACTGTATGAGATTCATTTCAAATTAAATTATAAAATTAATCTATGTAGGAGATCGTCGAAGTCAGTTCTGTCAGGGTGGATTTTTGCCTTCAACCTAGGGCTTTCTCGGCCCTATGGCCTCAGACAGGGGGTTTAGCTGGAGGGCTCTGGATGGGCAGTTTCCACAACAGCATAGACAATAATGGATGTTGGCCTTCTCGGATCTCTGGACTCCGGCAGGGGCTCAAGTTGGAGGTCCGGTGATGGGCAATGGACTCGAATGGTAGAGAACTTGAGTCCAAGATGCATGTACTCTCTGCCCCACCCCACCCGGAGAATCACCCACAAACTTCGGCTATGCATCCGTCTTTGGTCAATGTCAGCAGATAAAGCCAACCTGGACCCATTATGGCCCTAAGGCCTGGCGACAGGTTCGATCCTATATATCCATTCACTTTTTACAATATATATTAGGAGAGCTATGGGATCAGGGTTGTGGGGAAGAGGATAGAAGGGATTTTGTAAGGTGGTGAATGGGGTGTGGTAAAGAGGCTTAATATAAAATAGGACTAAACACAGTATTGGTCGACGTTATGAACAAAACAGATTAGAAATAGAGAGAGGAACCACCACCTAACCAGTGACCCCCACTCATAGACAGACTTTGGAGATCTTTTGAAATGTTTTAGCATTAGGCCTGACACGATTGAGATGGGTCCTAGCACTTCAAATTAAAATGGGGCTGTACATTTCATGTAATGTTATTCCAATATCTAGGCTCTTTATCAATGGTGGGGATAAAGTTTGCTATATATAAATTTCGGGATTAAATTCTGTGTGGAGCATGTTTGGGATAAACGGATTTCACATTTATAGTACTAGATAAAAATAGAGTACTAGAAAAACTGAGTCTTGGCCCTGTTTGAGAGTTACTCAGTACACGTTTCTCTTCCCTCTGTAAATTAGTGTCCACAGGTGTCTGAGGCACCAGCAGAGGCACACAACGTTACAAGTAAGAAGCTTCATATAAATGGAGTTTGGTCTTATCACATGATTCAAGTACTGGGGGGGGCACTGATTGTATCTTGCAAGATATAACTAGAACTTGACACAAGAGAGAGACACCCAGAAATATTCCAGAGAACGGGGGACTTTCAGTGAGAGTGACTGCTACAGGTCTTTTGCTGGCATTACCAGGGTATTACTTGGAATAACATTTTTAATTTATTTAAAAATGTATTGTCTTCTTTTAAGCAAATTATTATTGTTACAAATTATTGTTTTCTGTGGGACAATTATTTTGTGAAAATGGGTTTTATGATTGTCTATCTAGGAATATAGATCAGGTATCCCCCAAGTACACACTTTCTTAACAACAATGTCTCCAATTGCACTCATACCATCAACCTATTTAACCTATTGAAAGGTTGTACTTTTTGGCCTGACCCTAATGGGATAGGTCATAGTGCTTATAATCAATATCAATAATCAATAATCACATCCACAGGTTAAATTATTCCAATTTCTAAGCTCCTCATCAATGACGGAGATAAACTTTGCTAAATAAAGCTTTGGGGGTTAGATTGTGCATGGAGCTTTTAGGATAAACATAATTTTCTTTTTATTATATTAAAGAGCTGTTAGCTTTTATTATTAAACAAAACCCAGCTACAATCATGTATGTAATCATGGTGCTAAAATGAAGGAAAAAAAAATTGAAATAGAAACGGAGTGCCGCCCTCTGCGGGACGTATATGGTACTGCAACGTTACCTAACTCCCTGTTGGGAGACAGAGATTGATGCGATCTCCAGGTGAAGGCAGAAGGAAAGAACCAAGCACAGCCATGAACAATATGCTTTCAGGAGTGGTTCTTGGGCACAGAACCAGGTATAGCCCCTAAGTACCGCTTTGTGTGCCCCCAATAGAACGACTAAAGTTTTCCTAGAAAGAGAACCATAATTCCTACCCTCAGAATATTCTTTTCTTTCCTTATTTTTAAAATAATATCTTCATTTAAGCATATGGTTATAAACAATGCATAGTTCAGTTTCATTTATAAAATGTATACCACACTTCACCAGTGAAACTTTCCGCCACCAGTGTTCCCCCATTTTCCTCCTCTCCCACCCCCTTTTTGTCTTTGAGACAGACATTCTATTTCTAGCTCATTTATAACACTTATATCTCACAATTAATAACCTTAGTGTAGATATTTCTCTTTTTGTGCTCACCACTCTTTGTGCTAAGCCTTATTTCATGGGCTTGTCTTTACAACCCTCATCTCTATTATCTCTGGGTATTAATATCATACTGTCTTTCATTTTTCTTAAATCACACAGATGGGTAAGACTAATCTCTCTCTCCCTCTGACTCATTTCACTCAACACAATAGTTTCCATGTTAATCCATCTATAGGCACATGTCATGACTTCATTTTTATTAACAGCTGAGTAGTATTCCATTTTATATGTGTACCACAGTTTCCTTACCCACTCATCTGTTGTGGGGTATCTGGATTATTTTAGATTTTGTTATTTTAAACAAAGCTGCAATGAACAGAGAGGTGTAGAGGGCATTTTTGTATTATGTTTTTGTGTTCCTAGGGTATATCCCCAATAGTGGTATTGCTGGATCATATGGGAGCTCATTTACCAGTTTTTACAGGAATATCCATATTGTTTCGCAGGAAGGCTTGACTAGATGGCATTTCAAAATCAGCAGTGAATGAGAGTTATTTTCTCCCTGCATTCATGCCAGCACTAACTATTCTTGTTCTTTTTGATGTTTGTCAGTCTCTATGGCATGGGATAACATCTCATTGTTGTTTTGATTTGCATCTCCCTGATGATTAATTATGTGGTACATTTTTTTAAATTATTTTTTATTATTTTAATTATGACAACAAAGATGCAAAGAAAGAGGACCGGGTAAAGTTACAGTGGAAGCCCAATCACCCATAAACAGAATTCTCGGTAGTCCCATCGATGATATCCCAGCCTTGAACTTTCAGCCAAAGAACATTAAGAAAAACAAAACTAAACCCCTGTACAATACAATTACTTTGTCCCTCAAATACCCAGTTGTAGTACATACTATTTCTTAGCAGCACACAATATAATCTAAAGACATTAGACTTATGTAACTCCTTAAACATTGAGGGCAACGTACATTTCTCTAGTTCCATGCACATGCTAACTAGTTTAAGTTAACATCAAAAGTTTTAGTGGCTTGTTTTTCTTAAGAATTGGAGTCAAGGGAACATAGTAAAAAATGGAATTAAAGTGGCATTTGTTTGCATAGGCCCACCAAAACATAAGGGACATGGAAAGACAAATTATGGTCTAAATACAAGGAGACCTTACCCCTGAAGTTTCCTGGCACAGGACTGACTCTAGGCTCCAGGCAAATTAGTTTGTTCAATTCAAGTCATCGTCTGTAGTGGAAATACACCTCCATTCCTCACATAGTCTCTGTTATTGGTATCATGCTTCTGTATTAAAGATCCTGGAGTCTGCATCTCCCATATTGCAGTCGGGGAGGTGCAGAGCATCCTCTCGTTTCACCTCACACTTAAGGGGGACTAGAGAGAACCATGTCCTGTAGAGCAGGTCATTGTTGCTGTCAAGTCTTCTCAGTGTAAACGGAAGTCTCTTTTTAAGAGGTCGATGTCAGACCCTTGGTAGTGTCTTTCCTGGTAGAGGACTGCTTCCAGCTGTTGCTGTAAAAGACCTTGGATGTTTCGTAGTTAGCTTGCCTGGTTCCGGCGTGAATGGAGGATGCCCATTCTTCTGAGGCCTGTGCCAGGTCATTATATCAATGTTCAGGGTGTAAGGTACCTTGTACTGAGATTTATTAGATAAGAACTTATCTGTATGTATGATGTTTTCCCATTATAATGTGTCTATGCAAACAAGAATCAATGCCATGGGGCGTTATTGGTGCATCTGGAGGCACTAGGAACAAGACCAGCAATTTCCATGACATAGTTCAATCATAGGCATCAAACTGGGGGACAGTTCCACCAACAATCCTTACTGAACAGCTTACAAAGAAAAGACAAGATGAAAAGTGAATAGAAACATCATGGTAGAAGACTATATAGAGTGTTACATCAGCTAAAGAAAATACCATTAAAATATTCAAAAGATATATGTGTTCAATTTATGTCCTTCTAAATAGTTCTGGGATTTGTTACATATACTGTATGTCTTAGGTCAGAGATTAGAACTATGTGTTACTGAAGTTAAGAAGGGTAAATCTGGGGTACTGATGGTTGGAAGGAGCAAATATTCGCGCGGGGGCGCTAGCCTCCGCACAGTTTGCAAAATGTAGACTGGTATGAAATTACCAGTGACAGACTGAGTATAACTACGCAGCTATCTGCCACCCACCAAATCAAACTCCACCCCCTAAGCCCCACCCTAGGCCTGTCCATGCCTGCTAAAAATCCTGCTCCGGGAAGGGAGGGAGACCCTCCCAAGCCCGGAGTTCAGGGATTTGCTCCCCACCCTAGGTCAGGGACCTGGCCCGGCCCGGCCTGGGAGTGGGGAAAACCCCGGGTGCCCCATCAGCTCCTCCCAGGAACCCACCTGGAGATCCGGAGGAATGGGGGAGGGGGCTCGGTTGACCCCGATCCAAGCCCCCTACCCTAGGCTGGACCATGCGGCCGCTGGCATATGGGGGGGCCTGCCAGCTGCCTGTCCATGCCGGCTAAAAATCCTGCTCCGGGAAGGATGTGGTACATTTTTATATGCATTTTGTTCCTCTGCATTTCATCTCTGAGGAAATATTTGTTCATTTCTTCTTCCCATTTTATGATGTGGTTAGATTGTTTTCTTGTTACTTTCTGTTAGTCCCTTGTATCTTGTAGATCCTCTTTATCTGAAAGGTATTGGGTGAATAGTTTCTCCCATTCCGTGGGTGGAATTTGAGTCTTAGTCAGTTTCCTTTGAGATCAAATATTTCTTAATTTAATGTAGTCCCATTTGCTTATCTCTGCTTCCACTTGTTTGGAGTGTGGTGTTTCCTCCTTGAAGACACCTTTAGTCTCATACCATAGAGTATTTTGCTTATGTTTTATTCTATATACCTTATAATTTGGGTTCTGATATCAAGGTCTATAACCTATGTTTAGTTGACTTTTGTGCATGGTGTTAGATGGGTATTTGAGGTTTTTTAATATGTGGCTGACCAGATGTCCCAACACCATTTGTTGAAGAGGCTTTCCTTGATCCATTTTGCAATTTTTGCCTTTTATCAAAGATTAATTGATTGAATGTCTGGATAACATTACTTGGAAACTCGTCTATTTGAATGATCTGAGAGTCTGTCTCTATTAAAATAGCATGCTATTTTAATGACTATTGCTTTGTAATACAATTTTTTGGTCTTTGAACCACACCCACTAATGCTTAGTTGTTACACCTGGCTAAGCAATCAGAAATCGGTCCTGGCTGGCGGGACCATATCGCATTCCAGGTGGATCCATGGTCCGTCCTAGGCTAGTGCAGACAAGGCAGACGACTTACTGCTTGCAACATCACTCTAATAGTATTTAAAGTTGGGGGAAGAGGTTTTCAACTTGAAGACATGCTCCTACATATCAACATACTGTTATGTCACTTTCTTTTTGGTTTTTGTATTTTTGGGTCATGCATGGTGGTACCCAGGGACTACTACTGGCTGTTTAAGACATCACTCCTGGCCCTGGTGGGGATTTCAGTGAGGGTCTTGGCCAGCACAGACATATGCTCTGCAAATGCATTCACCTTGTACTATCTCGTCAGAACCTCCATATCAATTTAGAGTTGAGTGAGTCATAAGGGTAGAGAATACATAACTACTGGTTTCCCCCAAAGTCGTCAAGTCTGGGGGACTGGGACATCGTCTCAAAGGGGGAATTGACTAGAATAGAAATATACAAGGGGATACCAGAAAGCCTAGAAAAAGAAAATCACAGGATGGGAGGCCTTCATATTCAAGGCTTGGTTGTATGAGCAGCTTGGTATTTCAAAGACCCATAAACTAGATAATCTACAGGACTCTTATTCTGGAATTTGAACTGCTTTAATCAAATCTTGGCCTCTGTTCTCCCATACTGTAGAGGTATTTGCAATGTGGGCATAATTCCGGTTCCCCACAATGTTCCTAGGATTCTGTTCCTCTACAGTGGTTCCTGATGCTCACATTCTCTATCACTAATCCTGGCTGTCAGCACCCCTGGATACTCCTTGCCCTGTTCTGCCCTGGCCAAACACTGACAGAAAACCTGCCTGGCCAGCTTCCCCAGAGTCCACCAAAACTTAAAAAAAATGGGAATAAGAGGGTGACACAGAGGTCACTGGTGCTTTCTGAAAGTAAAGTGAGAAAAAGAAGAGCTGCCCTATTCATTCTTCTCCAAAATGGCCCTGTGGAGTCAAGGGAGCTGTGCCAGAAGTAGGGATCTTCACATTATTATGTAATATTTGCAGTTAACAAAGGATCTTCAGAAAAAGGGTGGAATCTGGGTCACCCTCCCTCATAGTGCAGCGACTGGAAGAGCTAGATTTCTCCTGGGATGTGTCCAAAGACTCACTTTCATGTGCTGGGACTTTCAGCCTTAGTTGAGTGAAACGGTTAAGTTTCAGGATTAAGCTTCAGAGGAAAGTAAAGGACAAATCAAAGGTCAGAGGAGGAAGAGGAGGGAGGAAGAGAGAGAAGGATGAAGATGAGGATGTTCATGTTCTGTTCTTGACAGTGATTTTTATGCCATGTACAATGTATATCTGAGAATTTAGCAATAGCTCTCACGCAGACACCCCTTTGAAACTGGGCTAGAGAGGTGAAGCAATCAGTAAGGGTCAGTACGAATCAGTGAAAAATTCACGACATCGAGGACTCCAGGACAGGACTGTCCCAAAGACTTGATTCACTGAACTGTTCCCTGCTGTGGTAGAGTAACTCTTCACAGCCACCTGCTGATAACCCTTCCCAAATATCTCAGGCTTCCAGTACTCTGAAACCAGCCTCTTCCAAAACCTTATGGACCGCGCCCCCTGCTGGCCAGTCGGGGTTTACAGAATCATACAACCATCTTTGTCACCTAGCTGCACTTTAGGAAATTACTTTCTTTCAGAACTCTTTGATGAGTTACAACGGGGGTCTCAAACTCAATTTACCTGTGGGCTGCAGGAGGCAAAGTCGGGATGAGGGAAAGCCTCAAAAGAGATTTGGCTTACCGAAGATTTGCAGTAAGAATAGCAGTAGTAAGAAAAAACATTGCAAAAAATCTCATCAAACATTTGCATAACCCTAAGGGAACTGCTCGGGGTAAGCAAATGTTTAATGCCATGTTTTTCTAACTAATGCTATTTTTATTGCGATTATTTGGTAAGCGAATAACTGAGAATACTGCGATATTTGAAGGCTAGCCACAGTACACAAAATGTTGTACGGAGGGCCATAAAGGCCCGTGGGCCCCGAGTTTGAGACACCTGAGTTACAGCAATCAATGTCTAGAAGCAGAAGTAATAAAATGCTTCTTCCTTTGTTTCTTGATTTTCCACAGCTAAAAGGAATAATTCATGGAACAGGAATAAACTTTCCTTTTCGTAAACTTTCTATGATGTTAGGTCAGGTTAATAATTAAAAGGTTAAGATACCGTTACCACGTGACTACACTGGATTCCAGGCACTCCATATGATTTCTGTCTTTCTCTCTGTCTCTCGTTGCCCTCTCTCTCACCTTTTTCTTTTAGACACTTTGATTTTCAATATTTTTAATGAAGCATTTCTATGAATAATACATTTTATATAAAATATTTATTTAAGCACCATGCTTACAAGCATGATTGTAGTTGGGTTTCAGTCATAAGCAGAACACCCTCTTCATTAGGGAAAAGGACAACATTCACATCACCAATGCCCCCACTCCTCCTACCCAACTCCTGCCTGTATTCAAGAAAGGCATTCTACTTCACTGACTCATTAAGATGGTCATGATAGTTGTTAGTGTTGTTATTTCAAAACTACACTCCCCACTCTATGTGGTTCACTTCAGATTGTGAACGGGTCTTTTGGCCCTCATCTCTATTGTCTCTACGGATTATTATAATAATGTCCTTAATATTCTGAAAACGCATAGATGAGTGAGACTATTCTGTGTCTATCTCTCTCCCTCTGACTTATTTCCCTCAGCATAATAGATTCCATGTACATCCATGTATTGGAAAATTTCATGACTTCATCCCTCCTGAAGGCTGCATAAGATTCCATTGTGTATATGTACCACGGTTTCTTTAGCTGCTCATCTGTTGAAGGGCATCTTGGTTGTTTCCAGAGTCTGACTCTATTTATTATAGTGCTGCAATGAATATAGGCATGAGGAACACATTTTTGAATTGCATTTTTGTGTTCCTAGGCTATATTCCTAGAAAAGGAAGAGCTGGATCATATGGGAGCTCATTTTTCAGGGTTTTTTTTTCTTAGGAATCTTCATATTGTTTTCCATAAAGTCTGGACTAGATGGCATTCCCACCAGCAGTGAATACGAGTTCCTCTCTCTCACAACTTCCCCACCCCCCCGAATTGAATCTTCTTGTTCTTTGTGATGTGTGCCAGTCTCTGATGCTTGAGAGGCTACCCAATTTTTGTTTTAATTGGTATTTTCCTAGTGATTAGCGATGTGGAGCATTTTACTTTCATGTGCCTTGTGGCCATTTGAATTTCTTTTTTGAGAAATTGTTCATTTCTTCTCCCCATTTTTTGATGGGTTAGATGTTTATTTCTTGGTAATTTGTGTCAGTATATTGTATATTTTTATAGTAGACCCTTATCTGATGAGTATAGGGTGAACAGTTTCTCCCATTCTGTGGCTGGCTTTTGTATACTTGGGGCTATTTTCTTTGATGTACAGAAGTTTCTCAGCTTAATATAGTCCCATGTGTTTATCTCTGCTTCTAATTGTTTGGAGAGTGCAGTTTTCTCCCTGAAGATGCCCTTAGTATAAATGTCATGGAGTGTCTTACCTACATGTTTTTCTATATACCTTATGGTTTTGGCCTGTTGTCAAGGTACTTAATCAATTAGGATTTGACCATTGTGCATGGTGCTAGAAGGAGATCTGAGTTCACTTTTTTTTGCAAGTGTCTGACCAGTTGTGTCAACACCACTTGTTGAAGAGGCTTTCCTTGCTCCATTCTGCATGTCTTGCCCTTTATCAAATATTAATTGATTGTATGTCTGGGAAGCTTTCGCTGAACATTCAAGTCTATTTCACTGTTCTGAGGGTCTGTCTTTATTCCAGTACCATGCTGTTTTAGTGAACATAGCGTTATAATACAGTTTAAAGTTGGGGAAAGTGATCCATCTTAACTTTCCTTGAATTTGTTATTATATATATATGATATAAATCATAATTGTTAGAGTACTATTATAGTAATAGTGCCTAGTCATGAATTCTATGCTTCTCATCCTTATTTCTTCAGCCAGTGTAAAACCATAATAAGCTGGAGAAACAGCGTTGGCGGCTGGAGCAGAGGCAGCAGCCAGACGAGCAGCAGAGGCATTCTGGAGTGATGGTGAAGATGGTGGTGGCGGATGGTAGAGGCGGTGGTGGCTGCAGTGAGGGCGGCCAAGCCCCTATGTGGCTCAAGACTGACAACACCGGTGACCAGCACGGAGGCATATGCAGTGGCTGAGGAGCCGGGGGCGGTGGAGTCGGGGAGAACTACAATGACCCGCACAAAACCCCCGCTTCCCCAGTCGTCCACATCAGGGGCCTGGTTGATGGTGTGGTAGAAGCTGATCTTGTAGAGGCCTTGCAGGTATTTGGACCCATCAGCTATGCCTAGATGCCTAGAATAAGACAAGCGTTGGTGCAGTTTGAAGATTGTTGGGGGCTTGCAACGCCATGAACGACAACCAAATCTACATCGCTGGTCACCCTGCTTTTGTGAATTACTCGACCAGCCAGATCTCCCGCCCTGGAGACTCGGATGATTCCAGGAGTGTCAACAGTGTGCTTCTCTGCACCATCTTGAATCCCATCTACTCCATCACTATGGATGTTCTGTACACTATCTGTAACCCTTGTGGCCCTGTCCAGAGAATCGTCATTTTCCACAAGAATGGAGTCCAGGCCCTGGTGGAATTTGACTCCGTGCAGAGTGCCCAATGGGACAAGGCCTCCCTCAACCGGGCTGACATCTACTCAGGCTGCTGCACTCTGAAGATTGAGTATGCAAAGTTACACGCTTGAATGTGTTCAAGAATGATCAGGATACTTGCGACTACACTAACCCCAATCTCAGTGGACAAGGTGACCCAAGCAGCAACCCCAACAAACGCCAGAGACAGCCCCCTCTCCTGGGAGGTCATCCTGCGGAATATGGAGGCCCCACGGTGGGTAGCACAGCCATTACCATGATGAGGGCTATGCCCCCTCACCTCACTAGGAAGGGCGAAGGATGGGCCCACCCGTTGGGGGTCGCTACCGCCCCCAGTATGGGAACCCCCACCATTCCCCCACCACCCGAGTATGGCCCTCACGCAGACAGCCCCGTGCTCATGGTCTATGGCTTGGACCAGTCTAAGATGAACTGTGACCGAGTTTGAAATGTCTTCTGCCTGTATGGCAATGTGGAGGTCAAATTCATGAAAAGCAGCCTGGGGCTGCCATGGTAGAGATGGCTGATGGCTACGCTGTGGACCGTGCCATCACTCACCTCAACAACAACTTCATGTTCGGGCAGAAGCTGAACGTGTGTGTCTCCAAGCAGCCTGCCATCATGCCCGGCCAGTCGTATGGGCTAGAAGACGGTTCCTGCAGTTACAAAGACTTTAGTGAGTCGAGAAACAATTGCTTTTCCACTCCAGAGCAGGCGGCCAAGAATCGTATCCAGCACCCGAGCAATGTGCTGCACTTCTTCAATGCCCCCCTGGAAGTGACTGAGGAGAACTTCTTTGAGGTCTGTGATGAGCTGGGAGTAAAGCGGCCATCGTCTGTAAAAGTCTTCTCCGGCAAAAGTGAATGCAGCTCCTCAGGGCTGCTGGAGTGGGAATCCAAGAGAGATGCCCTGGAGACTTTGGGTTTCCTGAACCATTACCAGATGAAAAACCCATATGGCCCATACCAGTACACCCTGAAGTTGTGTTTCTCCACTGCTCAGCACGCCTCCTAACTGGGTACCTAGGAAGTAGTTCCCATTCAAGCAGGAAAGCATTGCTTTTCCTTTATGCTGGTTATTTTTTTCCCTTTCTGCAAAAGTTCCTGTATTCCTTTTTTTTTTTTAAATGCTAGGTTAGAGGCATTTAACCTAATGGAAATGCTAAAAGTCAAGAGGGGGAGGGGAAGGGTAACTGAGAAACCCAGATTAACCTTCACTTTTGGAAATTATTGTACATGTGATTTTTCCCCCTTGTTCATTCATTTGTGCTGCCTGCGTACTCTTGGCACATTTCAATAAAACAGTTTGAAAATAAACACTTCTCTCCGATGCCCCACCCAAAAAAAAACATAATAAGCTGAAAAAATCGAACCAAACAGTTATTGCAGAACAACTTTAATATAAGGCAGCCAAGTATATATTTTAGAATATTTTAATAGGAAGATATATGCAAAACTTTGATGTAATGTTTTATAATACAATTATATACTTTATATTTTTAGCAATGGAAAACACCCATACAAGAAAATATAAAATGATCTGTATATTTCATATACATTTCATTAGCTATATATACACACTTTTACAGTTACCAGGTATCTTTATTTCATTTTATTTTAACTTTTTCTCAAAACATGCAATCAAGCACAAAGTATAATTATTTTCACACATATACATTCTTAGTCTTTCCCTTTAGTCTCATAAAAGCCTCTATGTAGAGAACTGAAAACACTTTTATATTTAACTTAAAATCATCTGAATAAAATAGTGCCTCTGTTTTAAGACAAGTCTCAGCAAAAACAAATGCACTTTTCTATTGTGAGAAGTATTCAACCATTTCAGAGTATAATATGTAAACAAAACACATCATTTACTATATTAGAACTGTACAGTAAACAATAAAAGGTAATCCTAGAAGTCCTGGGTTTTGAGAAGCAAATGGAATTGTCCTCAAATCATTTCAAATTGTAACTAAATGATAGTCTTCAACAAGCAGGAACTCAGTACATCATAATGAAATCTAAGAAAAGGAGATGGAGGACCGGAGTAGTAGCACAGTGGTATGCCTCTTGTCTTGCATGCAGCTCACCCAGGAAGGACCTTGGTTGGATTCCCACCATCCCATATGGTTCCCCAAGCCAGGAGGGATTTCTGAGCACATAGTCAGGAGTAACCCATGAGCGACACCAGATGTGCCCCCCCAAATAAAAGATGTAAACACAGCTATTTCTCATGTCCTCTATTACATAATATGCATGCATATATCTAGAATGTGTAGAATGTAAATTTATATGGAAGTTATTGCTACTAAGTAAATGATCAATTATTTTTTAATTTTTTTATTTAAAAAACTTTATTACATACATGATTGTGTTTGGGTTTCAGTCATGTAAAGAACAACACTCATCACCAGCGTAACGTTCCCATCACCAATGTCCCAAATCTCCCTCCTCCCCACATAACCCCCGCCTGTACTCTAGACAGGTTTTTATTTCCCTCGTGCATTCTCATTATTAGGATTAATACAAAATGTTCATCTTTATCCCTTACAACTTTCTTAAGTATAAAGTTTGCATCATATGATATTAGTATGTCCACTCCAGCTTTTTCATAGGCATTGTTTGCTTGGATGTTTTTCCTCCAGCCCTTTATTTTGAGTCTATGTTTGTTCTGACTATTCAGGTGCTTTTTTTGTAGGCAGCAGAAGGTTGGATTAAGTTTTTTGAACCATTTAGCCACTCTGTGTCTCTTAACTGGTGCACTTAGTCCATTGACATTGAGAGAAAGAATTGCTCTCGGACTTAGTGCCATCTTTATCTGGAAGTTTGGTGTCTCTGTTGGTCAGTCTTGTCTTAAAGTAGGCCATTCAGTTTTTCTTTTAAGAATGGTTTTGAGCCTGTAAAGTTTCTGAGCTGTTGTTTCTCTGTGAAATCATATATTGTTCCTTCAAACCTGAAAGTGAATTTTGCTGGATGCAGTATTCTAGGCGAAGCATTTATTTCATTGAATGTTTTCACTATGTCCCACCACTGCCTTCAGGTCTAAAATGGATCACAGCATAGAAGACAGGCAGATAGGGGTGCTGGGTTTTGAGTTCCAGCAGAGTTTAGTGGCTTCCCCTTTCTGGGCGTGTAAGCTCACCTCCAGGGAAGGCACAGGGAAGACAAGCCGTTGGCAGATGAGCCACACACAGGATAAAATCGGGCCGAAAATGGAGCACAGCACAGGAGACAGGCAGATGGGGTTGCTGGCATTTGAGTTCCAGCAAAGTTCAGCAGCTTGCCATTTCTGGGCTTGTAAACTCACCTCCAGGGAAGGCTCCAGGGAAGTCGAGCTGTCCACATATGAGCCACACACAGGATGAAATCAGGCCAAAAATGGAGCACAGCACAGAAGACAGGCAGATAGGGGTGCTGGCATTTGAGTTCCAGCAGTGTTCAGAGGCTTCCCCTTTTTGGGCATGTAAGATCACCTGCAGGGAGGCTCCAGGGAAGTCGAGCTGTCCACAAATGAGCCACACACAAGATTAAATCGGGCCAAAAATGGAGCACAGCACAGAAGACAGGCAGATAGGGGTGCTGGCATCTGAGTTCCAGCAGCATTCCTCAATTCTCTCTCTCATTCTGAAGCAGGCAGGATCACCGGCAGGAAAGCTGATGAAATCCTGTCTCAGGCAGCTGGAAACCGCATGGCCCAAGATTGCTTCTGCGCCCTTCTGACTCCCAGCAGAAACCAGCAGGAATCAGTGTGTGTACATCCCGATCCACCTCTGAAGCAGGCAGGATCATCAGCACAAACGCTGATGAAATCCAGTCTCAGGCACCTAAAGACAGCATGACCCAAGATGGCTTCTGCACCGTTTCGACCTCCGGCAGACATCAGCAGGAATCAGTGTGTATACGTCCTGAACCCGTAGCCACCATGTTTATTTTGAAAATAAATGCGGGCTTTCAAAAAAAAAAAAAAAGACATTATAGAGGAACAACAGAACCCATTTTATGAGTGTGTTTTTTTTTATCTAATTTTATGGCACATGCTAGTTCTATAAGATCCACCAAATGCTATCTATTCTGGTTATTCTAAGTAGATGTATAAATAGGATCACCAGAGAGTGCTATGATTGAAAAAATAAAAGGAAAAAAAACTAATGAATTGCACTAACAAGTTGCTTCTAGTGCAAAAGATCCTTATGATATATGTCCATACTTAAAATGAAGGAAGCGGTAATAGAGGCTAATAAATTATATACCCAAGTTGAGACTCTAGAGAAAAAAAAAGAACTTTGGAAATACCACAATGCTTCATCTGATGGTTAGCACAGTTGTCACTTCTATATCCTTGGCCACAGTGACTTACATAGTATGCACAAAAGATTTTGGTCTAGAGCTACAGAATAGTAAAAGGTTTAGCCATGTTCTTTTCATGCAGTCAACCCAAGTTGGGTTCCATGCATTGCATACAGTCCCCCACATATTGTGAAGTGTGATGATCCCTATGTACAGAACCAGGAATGAAACCTATGCATGGCTGAGTGGAATCCCCAAACAAGCAAACAAACAAACACTAAATTTGTTCTTGACTCAAAAGAGGATTGATTTGTTATTTTCCACTGAGCTTTCAAGAACTTTCTGTGCTTGGGTGAGAGCTGCCTGAATGTAGCAATCTTGGGGAGCAGGATGGGTCATACTAGAAATATGAATAGTGTACATAGAGTTTTAAATCAGATCAAATCAATAATAAATAAATAATAATTTATTGACCATATTCAGGTATTTAAGAGGAAGTGAGGGAGTTAGAAAAGAGTCAGAGTCTGTGAGAAAGCAGTTTTTCTAAGAGATGAACCACATAGTCAGACTTTTTTAAAGTTCCTAACCACTTCATCAAATGTGACCTTGTAGTCATAAGGGTTTAAGTCAATGTGTCCAAACAAATCATTCCCTTTTCACACAGATCTTCTATTTAGAGACTAGGTTTCGTTCCTTTCTTCAAGAGATTTTAAGCTGTATCAGATGTCTGGCTCACTGGCTGTATGGATTTTGAAGAGTTGCCTGAAAACCAATTCACCGAATCCTTATTTTTATGACCTTACTTATTCTTGAGTACAAACAAATATACAACTTTTGCATATTACTTTTTGTTTGTTTGTTTGCTTGTGTTTCTGGTCACACCCTGAAGCGCTCAGGGGTTACTTCTGGCTCTATGCTCAGAAATCGCTCCTGGCAGCTCGGGGGGCCATACCGGGGTTTGAACCACTGTCCTTCTGCATGAAAGGCAAATGCCCTGCCTCCATGTTCTCTCTTTAACCCCTGCATATTACTTTTTTCTTCTTTATTTGAACATCTTGATTACATAAATGATTGTGATTAGGTTTCAGTTATATAAAGAAAACCCCCTTCTCCAGTGCAACATTCCCACCACCAATGTCCCCAATCTACCTCTATCCCACCCCACCCTACAGAACTGTCTCTCATGAAAGAATGGTACTTGTCTTAATCTGTCCAGGTTCTTAATTAAAAGAAATAACATAGTCTATCACAAAGGACATAGAGGAGAGTGATGGAGCATGGATGGAGCCTGAGGATATTTCCATAACAGTATGCTTCAAGGGAGGAGAGTCCCTTGGGCCAGGGGGATTCCCTTTCTAATCTCCTCAATATGTACTGTACTTATGCAGAAAAAATAAAAAAAGCACAAATAAATTTTTTGTTATTGTTGTTGTTGTTCCTTGTTTTTTATTTTCTTTCTTTTTTATGCCCTTTGTTTTCTTTTTATTTCAGGACCGTGGTTATTGTTTGGTTATTGTCTTTGTTGCTGTGGTGCTTTTCATTCTATTTTTGATTGTCTCTTCGTTTGATTTTTTGTATTGTTATTATGTTTTTCTCCCTTTTTCGCATTCTTCTCTTAAATTGATATTTATAGCCTCTTCTAGACGGACTCCTCCAGTTTTATGCTTGTTTGATTTTCCCCTCCAGCTTTTTCTTTCCTTCAAACAAAATTACATAACTTGAACCATCTTGTTCTTGCTCACGAATTGAGGGCTAGATATTGAATGGTACCAAGAACAGACAGTCTTATAAACATTCAGTGAAAATAAAAATGTTCAGATTTAACACCAAGTCCAAGGACAGTGACAGCAGAGTTGGCACCCGGTGTGCAGCAAGCTGGATGCAAAAAGGACCATTTGTGCTGGCAGCCAAAGGGCAAGGAAGGGAATTTTGGGTGTAGACTGGGAGCAGGGGTGGAAGGAGGATGGCATTGGTGGGGGAGTGCCCCTGATTCAATGTCACTAAGTGCCTGGAATGTTGCTGTGAGGGATTTGTGGTCCACTTTGGTCAAAACAAAGTTTTTTGTTTTGTTTTGTTTTGGTTTTTGGGTCACACCTGGCAGTGATCAGGGGTTACTCCTGGCTGTCTGCTCAGAAATAGCTCCTGGCAGGCATGGGGGACCACATGGGACACCGGGATTCGAACCAACCAGCTTTGGTCCTGGATCCCAGTTCAGAAAGCTGAAAACCCCCAAATCAAGGACACCTGATAAAGGTTGTCAGAGTCAGTCTTCTGTAATTAGAGATCTTGGTTTTCCTCAGATCCTAAGATG
Source organism: Suncus etruscus (assembly GCF_024139225.1). Taxonomy (NCBI): domain Eukaryota; kingdom Metazoa; phylum Chordata; class Mammalia; order Eulipotyphla; family Soricidae; genus Suncus; species Suncus etruscus. The sequence continues at coordinate 69,442,241 of NC_064856.1, forward strand.
GATTGCCTTGTGATTTCATTTTGCCCTTAGACAAGTTGCAGCTATTTCCTTGTGATTAGGGTGTCTTCTGAACCTACTCTGGAGCAATTTGGTGCCAGAGCAGTATTACGACCTCCAGCAGGAAGAATTTGATTCCTGGTGCTGTAGCAAGGAACTGTGCAAGTTCTAAGGTTGGGATCAGAAGTCTGGGATTGGACAATCAATGTCTGATTGAGTTCTAAATTCCCATGACAAATGTTCAATTTGGAATGCCCCCCTTCACAATAAAATTTATGAGTTCTATCCCTATTATATAAGAACTTATTTCTTATAAAAACATAATTTTCCCTATTTTAGTGTGATTATGCAAAGGGAAACTCTGCCATATTTTATTATTGGTGCATTTGTGGGTAAAAACAACATGCTGTATAGTCTCTGGGCAAAAAATTTTTCTACTAGAATTTGCTACTATGTGCAAACAGAAGGAGGTAAAAAATCAATGGAGAGGTTACTTTTACATATGTTAAATATCACTGAGGTATAACTATAAAGGAAATGCATCTACAGAAAATTATAAAGAAAATAAAGTTGTCCATTATGTCTTTTGCGATTGTCTGAGGGGAACTAAGATTCAGGGTATATTTTAATCAAACAGAAGTCTTGGGAAGTCTTAGAGGATGAGGAAGTGTCCTCTAAATGGGAGTACCCCAGGATCATGTAGCAAGCAACAGTGCACATTGAGAGGAACTGGGAGAATAAGGGCCACATAGAATTAGTCAGCAGGAGCCATAGCTGCAGTTTCTTGCAGGTGCTAGAGATGGGGGATGGGAGAATGTCCTTTAGTTTGGGAGCCTAGATGCAGCTTGTTGGTGCAGGGGGAAGGTCGGGTTCCTAGGGAGTTAAGAACTGAGGGTAAAGAATTCAATAGGGAGAGATAAAGGATCAGGATTGAGGGGCTGAGAGGATAGAAGGAGTCCAGACGGATGGAGGATTATATATAACAGGGGCTCTAGACATTATAAGCATGGAATGTTTAAAATATAGATCAGCAGAGCAAACAAATGAGAAATGAGGGGGTGGGAAGATAGAAAGGATTTCGTAGGTGGTGAACAGGGTCGGGGAGAAGGGCTAACATATAATAGGACTATATCATTATAGGTAGGAATATTAACAATAGGTTAGACAAATATAGAGGAGTTCATCACCTACCCACTACACCCACTCATAGGCAATCGTTGGAAGTCTACTTAATGATTGTAGTTTTGGGCCTGACTTTCATGGGATGAGTCATAGTGCTTAAAAAATAGGGTCTGCACATCAGGGTGTAACGTTATTCTAATTTCTAGGCACACCATCAATACTGGGGTGGGGGGATCATTAACTTTGCTAAATAGAGCTTTCAGGGTTAGATTGTTCATGGAGCATTTTAGGATAAACATAATTTTCACTTCTAGAGTACTAAAATAGGGTGTGAGCACTATAAGTGTAGTCTACCCCAGGTAGTATCATTGATGTGTCTTGTGCATTGAGTGTCCTTTCCTCAAAGGAAACTGTAGCTTGCAATTTTTTTTATCTTAATCAGCATTTTAATAGATGAGAGAATTTGTAAGAGGATGAATAAGTAGACTAGAATTAATATCACCAGAAGGTATTAGACTTTTGTAAATGGTGAGATGAACTCAATACACCTAAATTGGAAAATTTAATTCTATCATAAATATGTTACCTAAAACAATAAATATTAAAAAGGGCTTAAAAAGTAATTCAATTATTTAAAATTGTTTTTTCCTTAAATAAAACTTTTCTTTTGAATTGCCAGAAAATTTACAGGAAATGGAAAACAAAAGCTCATTGGAAGTGCCAGAGAGGAGAGCATAAAAACCGGCTATCCATTGCAAAAGCTGGCTCCCTGTGTGTGACACCAGGCGGGGAAAATCCGCGAAAGTACACCGGCCCAGTGGGGCTCAGCTGTGAAAGACTGTGAGTGTGACCTGTCTATGTCTGTCTACTGTCCTCTTGCGTGAAACTCTTGCGAGTGGGGCAAAAAGAGCCTCCAGAAACCTCGCTCGCCCAGACGCCATTTTCAGGGAGGGACTTCAGAGCATAAAAACCGGCTATCCATTGCAAAAGCTGGCTCCCTGTGTGTGACACCAGGCGGGGAAAATCCGCGAAAGTACACCGGCCCAGTGGGGCTCAGCTGTGAAAGACTGTGAGTGTGACCTGTCTATGTCTGTCTACTGTCCTCTTGCGTGAAACTCTTGCGAGTGGGGCAAAAAGAGGCTCAGAGGAGCACGGCCGCTCCGCTTCGCTACGCGGCCGTGCACTCTTTCTAAGGAAAGAACTCCATTGCAACAAGAAGGAAAAATCACACTAAGAACGGCGCTATATCACAGAAGCAAACATTTCTCTCTGGACTGTCTTCTCTGTTACATGCTCGGGCCTAAGATTTGACCCAGTGTGAGGCTTCATCCACGGAGGACTCCCCTCCCTTAGAGGCAAGTCAGCCCATCCAGAAAGGGAGGAGCCAGAGGAGTGTGCTGCCTACATCATATAGACAATGAATACCACTACAACACGTAGAAAAACCCACAATACAATTGTGACAATGGGGAAACAGCGCAGGCCAGCATCAGACATAGAGAATGAAGATGACAATTCTGAGGACCAGATAATGACTGAACAACTAATCAACCTCTCAGATAAGGACTTTAGACTAGCAATATGGAAGGTGCTCAACAGACTCCAAGAAACCATGGATCGAGTTGAACAGAACACTAATAAAAACCAAGAAAATATGAAGGCAGAAATGACAAAACTCCAAACTGAAATAACATGTCAACTAACAGGCCTGAAAAACTCAGTAAACGAAGTGAATGACAAAATGGATAAGCTCTGGGACAGGGTATCAGAAGCTGAGAATAGACTTGGTGCTGTGGAAGATGAGATACATAACAATTCCATACAGCAGGAGAGATTGGACAAAAAACTTAAAGCAAATGAGCAGACAATGGAAGTGCCAGAGAGATAGCATGGAGGTAAGGCATTTACCTCGCATGCAGAAGGTCTGTGGTTCGAATCCTGGCATCCTCTGTGGTCCCCTGAGACTGTCAGGAGCGATTTCTGAGAATAAAGTCAGGAGTAACTCCTGAGTACTGCTGGGTGTGACCCCCCCTCAGGAGAAAAAAAAACCTCATTGGAGAGGGTAGAAATTTCTGATTTTTTATTTCAAAAATAACCGTCTATCAGATAAAATGGTTTAAGGACAACTAAAGATTTAAAATATATTTGGTGAAAACAGCATTCTGAAAGACATAGATTAAAACAGTAAGTGAATGTCAGGAATTCTATTTCATATGGACAGGTTGTATTAATTTAGTCAAAAGGTCTCTGTTAGGGGCCTGAGCTATAGCATAGCTGTAGGGCATTGGCCTTGCCAGCTCCTTTCCTGGGATGAACTCATGCTCAAACCCTGCATCCCAGAATGTCCCCAGAACCTGCCAGGAGCGATTTCTGAGCACAGAGTCAGGGGAAACCCCTAAGTGTAGCCAAAATGTCCCCCCAAATTAGCAAAAAATATATCTAATATATAAATCAAAATACAGATTTAAATAGATCCCAAGTCAATTTACAATGTTAAAGGAGAGAAAATAAATAACATAAATATTTTATATCTTTAGGTAGACACCATGATTACTAACATGACTGTAGTTGGGTTTCACTCACAAAAAGAACTTCACCAGTGCAACACTTCCACCAACAGTGAACTCCATAGTTTATGAAGTCCATCGTGAAAAAGATGTGTGCCATGTTAGATCATTTTAGGTACATTACAAGATGATAGCAATAAAAACTGCATGGTTAGGAAATAAAATAGATATATAAATCATTGGACTAGAACTCAATGATGAGAAAACACACACACACACACTTTTTGAAATTTTATTTATAAAATGAAGCCAAGGGAAAGAAAACCATTGGAAAACAATTCTAACCATTGGGATAGAAAACAATTTCTTCAATAGAATAATGTTAGAAAAGTCACACAGTCACATACAAAAGTGTCAAACAGAACTCTTCCAAGATCCACTCCCTGAGTCAGAATGGTTGAAAGGATGAAAAAAAAGATCTAAAAATGTAAGTTAAATAAATTGTTGTAAAATTCCTTATTTCTTTGGGCATTAAACAGAAAGGAAATGAAAAGAAGGAGATGCATTTAACTACATTACACTGAAAAGCCTTTGTACTGAAAAATATATAAACAGTCGTAAAAAAAATACTGAAGGGAAAAGAAATTAGCACATTATAAATATGTTAAGCAGTTACTATTCTTACATGTAGATTAATAAAAAGTGCAATGATAAGAAAAATGGAAATAATATAAAAATGTCAAAAATTTAAAATAGACTCTTCTTCACCTATGTGCACATACTGATACCAAAAATGGATCAGAAAAATGTTAGCCATCACTGATTTTCAGAAAATTTAAAATAAAACCTACAGTGAATATCTAATACTTATCATAATAATTTACATTATGAAACAATAAATATTGGTTAAAAATGGATAATGGATAGGAAGGAATACTCTAAACCTTTTTCATTTGATGGTGATGTTCGCTGGCACATCCATTTGAAAATAGCATGGAACTATCTCAAGAAGCTATGAACAGAGCTAACCAACGTAACATGTGACATTTCGCTATAGAGTGTCTATACATATAAGTTGAATACATAAAAAGCAAAACACGTTCAACACAATGTTTTTGCAATATTGTTTACAATAGCAGACATGTGGGAATACCAATTTGAACAGACTAGAGATACATATGAATACATAACAAAATAGAGCTCATCTATAGTAAGAGACAAAATTTTAACATTTTCATAAAGGAAGTCGATTTATTCGTGAATGAAAAGGAATCAATTTATTTTATTATTTCACCCAGTATGTAACACAGGACACAAAAATGGAATAATTCAAAAAATAGAAGTGAGTGGACAGGAATACAAAATGAAGCTGTCGGGGGCTCAACTGTGAAAGACTGTGAGTGTGACCTGTCTATGTCTGTCTACTGTCCTCTTGCGTGAAACTCTTGCGAGTGGGGCAAAAAGAGGCTCAGAGGAGCACGGCCGCTCCACTTCTCTACGTGGCCGTGCACTCTTTCTAAGGAAAGAACTCCATTGCAACAAGAAGGAAAAATCACACTAAGAACGGCGCTATATCACAGAAGCAAACATTTCTCTCTGGACTGTCTTCTCTGTTGCATGCTCGGGCCTAAGATTTGACCCAGTGTGAGGCTTCATCCATGGAGGACTCCCCTCCCTTAGAGGCAAGTCAGCCCATCCAGAAAGGGAGGAGCCAGAGGAGTGTGCTGCCTACATCATATAGACAATGAATACCACCACAACACGTAGAAAAACCCACAATACAAGTGTGACAATGGGGAAACAACGCAGGCCAGCATCAGACATAGAGAATGAAGATGACAATTCTGAGGACCAGATAATGACTGACCAACTAATCAACCTCTCAGATAAGGACTTTAGACTAGCAATATGGAAGGTGCTCAACAGACTCCAAGAAACCATGGATCGAGTTGAACAGAACACTAATAAGAACCAAGAAAATATGAAGGCAGAAATGACAAAACTCCAAACTGAAATAACATGTCAACTAACAGGACTGAAAAAGTCAGTAAACGAAGTGAATGACAAAATGGATAAGCTCTGGGACAGGGTATCAGAAGCTGAGAATAGACTTGGTGCTGTGGAAGATGAGATAAATAACAATTCCATACAGCAGGAGAGATTGGACAAAAAACTTAAAGCAAATGAGCAGACAATGGAAAAATTAGTCAAAGAATGGGAACAGACGAAAATAGAAGTCTATGATAAGATCAACAGAAACAACTTAAGAATCATTGGAGTCCCAGAGACCCAGGAAGAAAATTTCCAGGAAGAATCAATGGTCAAGAACATCATTAAAGAGAAACTTCCAGAGCTAAAGAATATATGTGATCAAATCCTGCATGCCCGAAGAGTAACCAACCAAAAGAGACCCCAGAAAAACCACCCCAAGACACATCCTAGTCACAATGACAAATCCCACAGATAGAGACAGAATTCTGAAAACAGCAAGATCAAAAGGGGAAATCATGTTCAAGCAAGCTTCCCTGAGATTTACAGCAGACCTGTCACCAGAAACACTCAATGCCAGAAAGCAGTGGTGGGATATTGTGACAAGACTGAATGAAATGAATGCTTCACCCAGAATACTATACCCAGCAAAACTCACTTTCCGGTTTGATGGAAGAATACATGGTTTCACAGACAAAAAACAGCTCAGAAACTTCACAGACACAAAACCAGTCTTAAGAGAAAAACTGAAAGACCTAATCTAAGACAAGACTACCCAAAAGACACACCAAATTTTGAAATAAAGATGGCGTTAAATCCCAGGACAATTCTTTCTCTCAACGTCAATGGACTAAATGCACCAGTTAAGAGACACAGAGTGGCTAAATGGATCAAAAAACTCAATCCAACCTTCTGCTGCCTACAAGAAACGCACCTGAATAGTCAGAACAAACATAGACTCAAAATAAAAGGCTGGAGAAAAGTTATCCAAGCAAACAACACCCATAAAAAAGCTGGAGTGGCCATACTAATATCAGATAATGCAAACTTTATACTCAGGAAGGTTGTAAGGGACAAAGACGGACATTTTATATTAATCAAGGGGTACGTAGAGCAGGAAGAATTCACTCTCCTAAACATATATGCACCGAATGAGGGGCCAGCAAAATATTTAATACAACTGTTAACAAATCTGAAAAATAATATCAACAACAACACAATAATTGTGGGGGACCTTAACACGGCTTTGTCAACACTGGATAGGTCAACCAGACTGAAACCCAACAAGAATATACTAGACCTGAGGAGAGAAATGGAAGAAAGAGGCCTAGTGGATATATATAGGACACTCCATCCCCAGAAACCTGGATACACATTCTTCTCCAATGTACATGGGACATTCTCCAGGATAGACTACATGCTGGCACATAAAACATACCTCCATAAGATCAAGAGGATAGAAATTTTGCAGACTACCTTCGCTGACCACAAGGCTCTGAAATTATTTGTGAACTCCAAAGGGACTCAGAAGAAACACTTTAACACCTGGAAGTTAAACAGCCTCATGCTCAATAACCAGTGGGTCCGAGATGAAATCAAGGAGGAAATAAAAAGGTTCCTGGAAACAAATGACAATAAAGACACAAACTCTCAGAACTTATGGGACACAGCAAAAGCAGTACTGAGAGGAAAATTTATAGCTTTGCAAGCACACATCAGGAAGGAAGAAGGAGCTTACCTGAGTAGCTTAATAACACAGCTAATAGAACAAAAAATGCTCAACAAAAGGACCCAAGAATAGGAAGACAGAAGGAAATAACAAAGCTGAGAGCAGAAATCAACGAAGTGGAAACTCAAAAAACAATCCGAAAGATCAACGAAAGCAGAAGTTGGTTCTTTGAAAAAATAAACAAGATTGATAGACCACTGGCAAACCTAACAAAGAAAGAGAGAGAGAGAAACTTGATAACTCGTATCAGGAATGAAAAAGGAGAGATCACTACTGATATGACAGAGATTCAAAGGGTAATCAGAAACTACTTTGAAAAACTCTACGCCACTAAAAATGAGAACCTGGAAGAAATGGATAAATTCTTGGACTCTTATAATCTTCCACAGTTGAAGGAAGAGGATGTAGCATATCTAAACACCCCCATCACCATTGATGAAATTAAAACAGTAATCAAATGTCTGCCGAAAAACAAAAGCCCAGGTCCAGATGGATTCACTAATGAATTCTATCAAACTTTCCAAGAGGAACTACTGCCAATCTTGGCAAGACTCTTTCATGAAATTGAACAAACAGAAACACTTCCAAATAGCTTTTATGAAGCCAACATCACCTTGATATCTAAACCAGACAGAGAAGCTACCAAAAAAGAAAATTACAGACCAATATCACTGATGAATGCAGATGCAAAGATCCTCAACAAAATCCTGGCAAATAGGATTCAATGCCTCGTTAAGAAGATCATCCACTACGATCAAGTAGGTTTCATCCCAGGAATGCAAGGCTGGTTTAACATCCGTAAATCTATCAACATAATACACAACATCAATAACAAGAAAAATAAAAACCACATGATCATATCAATAGATGCAGAGAAAGCATTTGATAAGGTCCAACACCCATTCTTGATCAAAACTCTCAGCAAGATGGGAATGGAGGGAACCTTTCTCAATATAGTGAAGGCCATCTACCACAAGCCAGTGGCAAATATTATCCTCAATGGAGAAAAACTGAAAGCCTTCCCTCTAAATTCTGGCACAAGACAAGGCTGTCCTCTCTCACCACTCCTATTCAACATAGCACTGGAAGTACTTGCTATAGCGATTAGGCAAGAAAAGGATATCAAGGGAATCCAGATAGGAAAGGAAGAAGTCAAGCTCTCACTGTTTGCAGATGACATGATACTCTACTTAGAAAACCCTAAAGACTCTATCAAAAAGCTTCTAGAAACAATAGACTCATATAGCAAGGTGGCAGGCTACAAAATTAACACACAAAAATCAATGGCCTTTCTATATACCAATAGTAATAAGGATGAAATGGACATTAAGAAAACAACCCCATTCACAATAGTACCACACAAACTCAAATATCTTGGAATCAACTTGACTAAATATGTGAAGGACCTATACAAAGAAAACTATAAAACTCTGCTCCAAGAAATAAGAGAGGACACACGGAAATGGAAACACATACCCTGCTCATGGATTGGCAGGATTAACATCATCAAAATGTCAATACTCCCCAAGGCATTATACAGATTTAATGCCATCCCTCTAAAGATACCCATGACATTCTTCAAAGAAGTGGATCAGACACTTTTGAAATTCATTTGGAACAATAAACATCCTCGAATAGCTAAAGCAATCATTGGGAAAAAGAATATGGGAGGAATTACTTTTCCCAACTTTAAACTGTACTACAAAGCAACAGTTATCAAAACAGCATGGTATTGGAATAAGGATAGGTCCTCAGATCAGTGGAATAGGCTTGAATACTCAGAAAATGTTCCCCAGAGATACAACCATCTAATTTTTGATAAAGGAGCAGGAAATCCTAAATGGAGCAGGGAAAGCCTCTTCAACAAGTGGTGTTGGCACAATTGGATAGCCACTTGCAAAAAATTAAACTTAGACCCCCAGCTAACATCATGTACAAAGGTAAAATCCAAATGGATTAAAGACCTCGATATCAGCCCCAAAACCATAAGATATATAGAACAGCACATAGGCAAAACACTCCAGGACATTACAGGCATCTTCAAGGAGGAAACTGCACTCTCCAAGCAAGTGAAAGCAGAGATTAACAGATGGGAATATATTAAGCTGAGAAGCTTCTGCACCTCAAAGGAAATAGTGCCCAGGATACAAGAGCCACCCACTGAGTGGGAGAAACTATTCACCCAATACCCATCAGATAAGGGGCTAATCTCCAAAATATACAAGGCACTGACAGAACTTTACAAGAAAAAAACATCTAACCCCATCAAAAAATGGGGAGAAGAAATGAACAGACACTTTGACAAAGAAGAAATACGCATGGCCAAAAGACACATGAAAAAATGTTCCACATCACTAATCATCAGGGAGATGCAAATCAAAACAACGATGGGATACCACCTCACACCCCAGAGAATGGCACACATCACAAAGAATGAGAATAAACAGTGTTGGCGGGGATGTGGAGAGAAAGGAACTCTTATCCACTGCTGGTGGGAATGCTGTCTAGTTCAACCTTTATGGAAAGCGATATGGAGATTCCTCCAAAAACTGGAAATCGAGCTCCCATACGATCCAGCTATACCACTCCTAGGAATATACCCTAGGAACACAAAAATACAATACAAAAACCCCTTCCTTACACCTATATTCATTGCAGCTCTATTTACCATAGCAAGACTCTGGAAACAACCAAGATGCCCTTCAACAGACGAATGGCTAAAGAAACTGTGGTACATATACACAATGGAATATTATGCAGCTGTCAGGAGAGATGAAGTCATGAAATTTTCCTATACATGGATGTACATGGAATCTATTATGCTGAGTAAAATAAGTCAGAGAGAGAGAGAAAAACGCAGAATGGTCTCACTCATCTATGGGTTTTAAGAAAAATGAAAGACACCCTTGTAATAATAATTTTCAGACACAAAAGAGAAAAGAGCTGGAAGTTCCAGCTCACCTCAGGAAGCTCACCACAAAGAGTGATGAGTTTAGTTAGAGAAATAACTACATTTTGAACTGTCCTAATATTGAGAATGTATGAGGGAAATGTAGAGCCTGTTTAGGGTACAGGCGGGGGTTGGGTGGGGAGGAGGGAAATTTGGGACTTGGGTGATGGGAATGTTGCACTGGTGATGGGTGGTGTTCCTTTTATGACTGAAACCCAAACACAATCATGTATGTAATCAAGGTGTTTAAATAAAAAAAAAATTATGCAAAAAAAAAAAAAAAGAAATTACATTTCTATTTTCTTTGTACTTAAAAAATGTTACAAATGCTCAATGACTTAATTTAATAGTGCAATATTAGAAATGGAATATATTGAGGAAATGTAAAGAAAATCTGCTTGCCTTTTCCAATATGATTAATATTTTATTTTTAGGAAAAGCAAATTAAATGGGGCCAGAGTGGTGGCACAGCAGTAGGGCATTAGCCTTGCACCCAGATGACCTAGAAGGAACCAAGGTCCAATGTCCTGGTGTCCCATATGTTTCCCCAAGCCAGGAGCAAAGCCAGTAGTGACCTCTGAGTGGCACATGGGTATGGGTCAAAACTAAACTAAAAGGAAAGGAAATAAAAAAAAATCTTCAAACCGAGGTCAACAGTGCCTGTTTAAGAGAACTATCTCATTTTATTCTCTTGAAATCACTGTCCTTTTCTGAATATTAATGATGGAAAGAGTGACAAGAATAACTTAGACATACATGTCTCGAGAAAGGGTCAGCTCTTGGCAGTAGGATGTTAATTTACATCCTTTATTAAATTTAACCTCCTTACTGTGCTCTAGTTCTCACTCTTTCCCACTTGTCCACATACTCCCTTTTAAATAAAAAGTTCTTTTTTGAGAGAGAGAGAGAGAGAGAGAGAGAGAGAGAGAGAGAGAGAGAGAGAGATCTAACATCATGGACTTTTCAAAAAGCTTAGAGGGGCCCCAGGGGCAGGCCAAGGTAAGAGACTGACAATCTTCAGATAACTAAGCAGACTCAAAGGCTAGGTAGACATACAAAATGAATAACAATGGACCCAGAATCATGCCAAAGGTTCAATGGCTTGTGATTTGCAAATTGATAAGACAAGAAGTTTAATAATGTTGTATGATAATGGCTGCTCCCTCTCAACTGGGTAGATGGTAAAGATCTAATATTGCTGTAGGAGCAAGCAGTTCAGCTTGCTGGAGAGAGGTGTGTGCACATTCACTCATAACATGTGACTCTGAGGATATAGAAATAGTGAAAAATGAGAATGCAGTTATAATTTTAATTCGATATAAAGGTTTTAATAATTTTGCTGAAATGAAGACTTCAAAGTACATAGTTGGCAGCATTCAGGACCATAATTCCTGAGTGACAGTTCAAATTTTCAGATCAAACTTTGCCCCTGGCTGCATGCGAAGGGTAAAGTAAAATGTCAATTTCTTTCCTCAGTGATCTCAAGTATCTTATTTAGGCAGGTGTGCTGAATTCCCTTATTCTGTAGATGTTGGCTGAAAAAAATTTATTTATTAAATACATGCTTAAAAATTAGCAGCATAAACAAAATTAGTAATAAAGAGAATAAATCAGCGTGAAAAATGTACATAAATATACAAGATAAAATTGTAAAGAAGAATATGGGTAATGTTGTATATTAAAAAAGATTAAATGTTAGCATATGAGTATGCTGTCATTACTGATAATTTTCAAAAATGTTTAATTTATACCTGTTTTACATAAGAGATAGTTTGTGCGAGAGACCATTTTTCCTCCATACTATAATTGTTTCTTCCTGCTGAATATACGTATCGATTTGTGATTAGTATTTGTGATCCTGAATTACTTACATTAGATGTCTGAAGTGCATTCATTCTATGGCAGTCTACTGGAGAGAAATAATAGGAAATTATGTGGTCAATTAAATTAAAGGCATCATGCAGTTTCTGCTATCTCCATTTTAACGTTCCATTTCTCCCTATAGCTTGAGCAAACAGACTGCCAAAATACTCCTTTAATATGTAACACCTTAAAAATCTCTTTAAAACGAGATAAATTTTAAGAAAGCAGACAGATTATATTGATCAAAGTAAATTACATGTCATTTACTATTCAATGGATTAGTAATTTTTAGAGGCCCCATGGATCATGTATCTATGTAAATTTTCTAAAACTATGTGTCACTTAGAGTTATATTGCATGGGTATACTTAGTTTTAGTTTTTCATTAAAACTACATACTCTAAATTTTATTCAGAATATTTCATGTTTTTAGCAACAAGGCGTGGTGGTTGTAATGAAGAAGACTGATAAAATCTGCCAAAGCTTTCAGAAGCCGAAGTTTGATGAGCTTCCGTCATTAAATTACGCCTTCTAAAAAAAGGATGAGTATAAAAATTCAATGTTCCAATTTAATCCAAATCAGGTTTACAGTGAGGAAAAATAAGATGGTGCTCAAGTGAAAAGGATGATCAAGGAAACCAAAGATAAATAAATAAGAAATCAATTTCACATTCAATCAATAGAGCATATTGTTATCTTACCTGCTAGCTTCCTTACTAGTGTTTTCTTTTATCCCATGTAAATGAGATTCAAATTAACAAACAAAATATAAATGTGGCTATCAAGGTGCAAGAAAAGGGGAGGTACCGAGCTAGGTACCTGGGAACTCTGGTGGAGAGAAGGAAGCATTGATGCAATTTCCTTCATCAACTGGCTCTCTCTACATTTCAATGGGTTTTGGAGTCCTGGGCACTGAGAAGTAAGTTCAAGCAAGGAAAGGAAAAGAGAGGGGATTACCAAAAAAGTGAGTAGAGTCAGTCATGGCCTACTGTAGTGTTTAGTATGCAAGGGTCTCAATCTGCTCCTTCCAACCATTAGTTCCATTGGGAATTCCAACTTTCGCCCAACTCCCAACTGTCCCTCAAGTGTAATGCCCCACCCCCGCAGTCTGCAGTTACCTGATAGCTGTGGGATTGTGGCAGTTGAGAGGTCAAGGGATCCAGAGGAGGGGGAACTAATAATGATGAGGAAGAGGCCGGGTTTTAAGGTTGAACCCTGGAAAAAGAATGGAGATCCGAGGGTGAACAATGTGTCATTTGGTAAGAGGAGAGACAGGTGTGTGGTGGTGGAGGGATGGATTGCTCAGAACAAGAAGTTATGTGATGACCAGCCCCAACTACAGAATTAATAGAAAGGAAATAAATAGCTATTTGAGGAAAGCAAGTAGAATGGGACACAGAAAGGGGGGGGGGAGTTTAGCATGGTTTAGGATGATTAAGGGTTGGAGAAATAAGGCCAAGATGAGAAAAACAAAAGGGAAAAGAATTTTTGCAGGAATTATCCCAAGCATTAGAGTAGACTTTCCTGACCAATGAGAGTGAGCTACTGAGGAAGCAGGTTCACTTTTCCAGGGACTATGAAACCCTTTATGACTTCTCCTTGCACTCATTCCTTAGGACAAACCTGTGAGCAACCAAAAAAGGAGTTTCTGCTCCAGAATGATCACGGAAATGAGATAGAAGAAAAATGGGGTGTCGGAGAGATTGGCAATGATGATCTTTACATAGTGGGTCTGAGAAATAGATTGCTTTGAAATATTCCTGTATGAGAGGAACAACACGAGTTGGGATGAGGAAAAAATTAAGATATAATCCTGAGTGGATTACAAATGGAATTGTAAAACTTTGATGATGTTTATATGTCCTTGGAAACATGCAACTGACACAAAAATTAGTGTGCATGGAGAAAACTGAGTTTGCTTTATTGAGTGGCCATCTCTACCTCTCGAATTAGTACAAAGAAAATGACTAGCAATGTGAGAGAAGAAAGTAGAGAAGGAAACAGAATGGGATATTTGCCATGGTTTAGGAGGGTTAGATGTAGGAGAAATAAGGTCAATTTGAGGGAAATGGACTCGGAATAGTTTTTCCTGACATTATCCAAAAAGTAAGAGTGTAGGCTCTTGTGACCAATGAGTGAGAGTGTTTCAAACGAAGCACGTTTACTTTTCCAGTGACAGCCTGCAGCTTATCATGACTATGAGGCAAACTATGACATCCCCTTGTGCTTCCCAGGACAAGCCAGTCACCAGCCAAACAAGGAGTTGCAGCACCAGAATGGTCATAAAACATAATAGAGGAGAAATGTAGGAAAGAGTAAAATCACCGTGATTTCTTTTCTTTCTCCCTTTTCACTGTGGTGACAAAAGGTTTTTCCATTTCAACTTTTTTTTTATTGAGAAGGTACAATTGGATAAATTTGGTCATGCCACACAGTACCATGGAGGGCTATATACATGCTATCTGGTTTCAAACTGGGTTCATACGCATATATTTCAAGTGATTTACACTTATCTTTTTCTAACTCCTCCAAAGTTTTCATAATTGTGTTCTATTTCTTTTCCAAAGTCAACAAAGGGAAAACTGTACATACTGTTTACTATTTATGGAGATTAGCCTCCGTAAATTTCAGTAAATATATGGAGATTTATCTCCATACTATTTCCCCTAAAGATTGAATAACCATCATTGTAACCCTAGGACAAAAACTCACTCATTCAAAAAGATATTTTACACAATTTTTCAATATAGCACTTAGAACAATAGCTAAGATTTGGAATCAACATAGAAGTCTAGAGATACATAAGTGGATTACAAAGATATAGTATATCTACATAATGGCATACTACATAGCTATAGGAATTAGTGAAATCATGTAATAAGCTGCGACATGAATAGAACTGGAATAAACATAAAATTGAAACAGCCAGAAGAAGGAAGACCAACCACAGGATGATCTCATTTATATATCTTAGATAGAAAAATTGGAAAAGGGAATACCGCCTTTTGAAAGGGGGAGATGTCTAGATCACCTTTGACCCCATAGTAAAATGGGAGGACAGAGAAGGAAAGAAATTGAGAGGAAGAAGTGATAGATGTATCAATGGGAATCAGAGTTCAAGGGGATCTGAGTACATCAGGGATTTAAAGAGTCGTGCAAATAAATATCAAAATGATAGAATCAACAACACTAAAAAAAGAGATTCCAATTAACAACCAAGATAATAAATGTGCCTATCAAGGTTAAAGGAAAGGGGAAATGCAAAGTGGCTCAGGACTACCTCGATTATTTTTTTTTCTAAAAAAATTTTTTTAGGGAGACAGGAAGATGGTGGCCAGGGAAATTCTTTTAGAGTGACAGGAAGGGGAGAGGCACAGTAGCTCAGGAGGAACCTTTCTTTTAACCAAATGTTTATGTTATTCCTGTTAGCTCTGGGATTCTATGATAAGACCTCTAGCAGTCACTTTCACAGAAAATCCCCTATTGTTTTGAATATTTCTGGGCTCCTCCCTCTTGTGTTAAGTGCTAATTTCATCTCCCCAGATACAATCTGTGCCCCTCCTTATTTGCATCATTTGGCGAAGATCTACCACCAATGATGCGAATCTTCAACCTCCTGGCCTTGTCCTCCTGTGCTGGTTGGTGCTGCAGACACCTGTGGACACTGATCTGCACAGGGAAGAGAAAAGTGCAATAAGTAACTCCCAAATAGGTGCAAGGCTTTGTTTTCCTTACTAAACTTGCTCTCTCAACATTGCAATGAGGTTTGCAGTTTCTGGTACTGAGAAGGAAGATCAAGCATGGAAAGCAAAATAGAGGAGATTACCACAAAAGTGACAGAGTCAGACAAAGCCTAAGCTGTAGTGTTTAGTCTGCACTGGAGTCTGAAACTGCTCCTTCAACCACGAGCTCCATAAGGAGTCTCTTTAACACGTCATGGCAGTGTCAACATTCAACAGATACTCCCCTCCAAGCAGTCTGCAGTTTGACTAACATTAAGGTGGTCTATTAATGCAGGGCCAGGAGATCCAGAGACATCATCTACGAGGAGGCAGACTGGGTTGGAGTCCAGGAGGGGGAGGAGAGGCCTAGGTAGGTTTCTGCGTGGCACAGACGGCCTTGCATTCAGGGTTAGACACTTGCAGCTTGGGGAGAGGTTCAGTGGCTCAGGACTATCTTTCTTTTTAAGATTTTTGGGGGGACAGGAAGGCGGTGGTCGGAGAAGATGGGAGGGTATTTGGGGGAAGAATAAGGATGTGTTTGAGTGGAGGCAGGATATGGGAGAGGGATCAAATGGAGTTTCGGCAATTTGAGAGAAGTGGGTAATAAAGTCAAGGGTAAGGATGGATCAGGAAGGGTAACGGCAAGGGTAATTAGGGGGATTTGGAGGAATTACACTCTGAACTTGTTTTTCGTTAGCATCTCTAGCCAAATGAGAGTTAGGTTCAGCTGAAGAGCGTTTATTTACCAGTGGCATCATACATCATATTGTGACGATGGTGCCAACCTTCAACAAACTCTCCCGTCCATGCAGTCTGCAGTTTGACTTATATTTAGGTGGTCCTAGTAATGCATACCATTTCTATACTACTTAATTACCGGGATAAAGTGACACACAATCGTTTACCTAAACATCTATTGTCTCCAGTAGGCGGCCTTGGTTGGAGTCCAGGAGGAGGAGGAGGCGGTCTCCATGGATGTACAAGAGGAGGACCACCAGGAGGAGGCCTAGGCAGAATTCTGCAGCCCCCTGCGGCCTGCATTCAGGGTTAGACCCTTGCTGGTTGGGGTCAGGTTAAGTGACTCAGGACCCTACCTTTTTTGTGGGAGGGACAAGAATGGGGTGGTCAGGGAAGATGGGAGGGTTACTTGGAGAAAGAAAGGGGACGGGTTAGGGTGTAGGTAAGATATGGGAGAAGGATCAAAAGGAGTTTCCAGGGTTTGGGGAGTGCCAATTAGGAAGGGGTGTTGATGAAATGGTTGGCAATTTGAGGCAAGTGGGTAATAAGTCAAGGGTACGGGATGGATCAGGAGGAAGAGGCTAAAGGGTAGTTAGGGGGATTTGGGGAAAGCGGACTCTGAATTTGTTTTCTTCTCGCATCTGTAGCCAAATGAGAGTGAGGTTCAGCTGAAGTGCGTTTACTTCCCAGTGGCATTATACATCATCTTGTGATGATGATGTCCCTTATTACATCTCCTAGCACATGCCAGGACAAGCATGTCCAGCCAGCCAGATTAGGAGTTTCTGATCAGAATGGTCAAGCAAAAGAAATAAGGAGAAATGTGGGGAGGGGAAATAGACCCATGCTTTCTTTTGCTATTGGGTCTGGGAAATAGATTATCCTAAATAGATTCCTGTTTTACAGATGTTTCTATGTTGCTTTATTGTGTAGGTTGCTCTCTGCACATCTCTAGATGGAAATTCACTTTCACAGAAAGTCCCATATTGTTTTGAATATATCTGGGCTCCTCCCTCTTGTGTCAAGTGCTAGTTTCATCTCCCCAGATACAATTTGTGCCCCTCCTTACTTGCATCAGTTGGCTAAGACCTACCTCCAATGATGCAAATCTTCGCACTCCTGGACTTGTTCTCCTCTGCTGGTTGGTGCTGCAGACACCTGTGGATGCTGATCTGCACAGGGAACAGAAAAGTGCACTGAGTAATTCCCAAATATACGTGCAAGGCTTCGTTTTCCTTACTAAACTTGCTCTCTCGACATTGCAATGAGGTTTGCAGTTTCTGGTACTGAGAAGGAATATCAAGCATGGAAAGCAAAAGAGAGATTGCCACAAAAGTGAGGAAGTCCATAAAAGCATAGAACATGAATCAACTTATTTGGCCTCAGATTTCTAAGGCTTCCTACAAATTGAGAAACAAAAGTGGATTGCTCCAAGGACAAAGCTGTCTCAGGAGCAATTCATGGAAATAAAAAATGATCAGACCTTAATAATCAAACCAAAGACAGTGACAATAGGATAAAGAGATCCAAATTAAAACAACCTATACACAAATGGGACCTGTTAATCTAGCAGTCAAGGGACTAAGTGTTGAGATAAGAAATGCATGCTAGGAACATTGGCTGAGGGTGGTTAACACTGATGCTTTGATTTGCCCTAATTCACTGTCCTTAAACATATTATTTAAATATAAATGTAAAAATAGTTATTGTTCTCTAAAATTTTTTTAAAAAAGTGGTCCAACAATCTCACCTTCCCCAATAGAAATAGCTTTATTCAAGAATATTTAATAGTAAAGACCAAATATTAAGTATTATTACATAAGATCTCTAATGTTACATGGATTACTTTTTGTTTTCTTTGCCAACAAATTGCTTGGAAAATTAAACATGGTACAAATATTGCCTAAAGTCATAATATTCTGACTACACTATTGCTTTATATTTGATTCTGTATAATAATTAGAACTTTTTTACTTACCCCATTTTGTAATTTTAATCAAAGTGGATTGCAAATCTTTCACAGTAATATTTTAGGTACATAGTGAATTAGGGGCGTTGCCACCACCAATGTTGTCGTCCTATCACCCCTGTTCCCAGCATGCATCTCATATCCTCCACTTTTCCCACCCAGGTTGCTAGTATAAGTGGTCCTCTCTGTGTCTAGTATGTTGTAAATTGGGTATGGATTCTGTTGTCGTTGGCATTGGATTTGGTGTTTACGTTTGATCTTTTTTTATTTCTCCTTAATGTTCATATGACTGTTTGGTCTTGGCACCCTCCATTATTCCAACCTCCATTTGTGAGTCGGAAGTGAGAACTTTATTATAAATTTTAATTGCAGGTCACCCAACAAAATATCTACAAAGAATAATTTTTTAGGTTTTTAAAGTATTATTTTTGAAGTTAACATGTGCATAATAGGAAATGGGAAATAACAAGAAGCAAAGAACATAGTCACAATTACAAGGTTATGACTGACATGCCATTCTAGTTCCTGACTAGATGTTTCAAATAAGGACTTAGTTTGTATGCTCTATACATAGTAGTGTTGATTAAACTGCATACATATTAACAATTTGAAGTGCTATGACCCATCTCATTCGTGTCAGGCCTAATACTAAAACCTTTCAAAACATCTCTAATGTCTGTCTATGAGTGGGGGTCACTGGGTAGGTGGTTATTCCTCTATATTTGTCTAATCTGTTTTGTTCATAATATTTACCAATACTGTGTTTAGTCCTATTTTATATTAACCCTCCTTACCACTCCCCATTTACCACCTTTCAAAATCTCTTCTATCCTCTCCCCCACAACCCAAATCCAGTAGCTCTCCTAATGTATATTGTAAACAATCCATGCATATCTAGGATCAAACCTGTTGCCAGGAATAGGGCCTTAATGGTCCAGGTTGGCTTTATCTGCTACCATTGTCCAAAGAATGGCGCATGGCTAAAATTTTGTGGGTGCTTCTAGATGTGGGTTGGTTCAGACAGTACCTGCGGCTTGGACTCAGGCTCTCAAACAACCGTAGTCCAGTGTCTATCACCTGTCCTCCAGTTTGAGCCCCTGCAGGAGGCCAGAGAATGAAGAAGGCTAAGATATATTCTTGTCAGCTCTCTTGCGGACATTGACTTTGCAGTTCTCCTACAAATAATATTTTTTATAATTTCATTAAAAATGAAGCTCATACCCTTTCTATACCACTTCATTATGTGGATAAATTGGCATGCAATACTTTTCATGAACAATATGTCATAACCAGTGTCAATAAAGTAAAGAGAAAAAAAGAGGGACAGAGACAGACACAAATGTACAAGAGCAAGACAGGGTTAGACCCTTGCAGGTTGGGGTTAGGCAAAAGGGCTCAGGACCATTCTTTTTTGGTGGGGAGAGGAACCTTCTTTTTGGGGAGGTGGTCGGGGAAGATAGGAGGTTACCTGGGGGATAAATAGGGAAGGGTTAGGGTGGCATCAGGATATGGGAGACAGATCAAAGAGAGTTTATGGGGTTAGGGGAGGGCTAATTAAGAAAGGGGTGGTGAGGAAATGGTCTGGCAATATGAGGGAAGTGGGTAATAAACTCAAGGGTACAGGATGGACCAGATGGATAGGGACAAGGGTTGTCATGAGGATTTGGGGAAAGTGCACTCTAAAATACCGCGGCATCTCTAGCCAAATGAGAGTGAGGTTCAGCTGAAGTGCCCTTACTTCCCAGTGACATCATACATCATTTTGTGACGATGATGCCCCTTGCACTCAAAGGACAAGCATGTCTAGCCAGCCATTTTAGGAATTTTTGATCAGAATGGTCATGCAAAAGAACAAGGAGAAATGTGGGGAGGAGAAATAGTCCCAAGCTTTCTTTTCCTATTGGGTCTGGGAAATAGATTATCCTAAATAGATTCCTGTTTTACAGATGTTTCTATGTTGCTTTATTGTGTAGGTTGCTCGCTGCACATCTCTAGATGGAAATTCACTTTCACAGAAAGTCCCATATTGTTTTGAATATTTCTGGGCTCCTCCCATTTCTATACCACTTCATTACTGGGATTAAGTAACATGCAATCATTTACAGAAACATCTATTTTCTTCCTCTAGTCTGCCTAGGTTGGAATCCAGGAGGAGGAGGCGGCGGCCTCTGTAGATGTACACGAGGAAGACCACCAGGAGGACACTTTAGCAAAAATCTGCAGGCGCCTGTGGCCTTGCATTCAGGGTTAGACCCTTGCTGGTTGGGCTCAGGCTAAGTGACTCAGGACCCTTTTTTGGGGGACAGGAAGGGGATGGTCAGGGAAGATGGGATGGTACTTGGAGGAAGAAAGAGGATGGGTTAAGGTGTAGGTAAAATATGGGAGAAGGATTGAAAGGAGTTTCCAGTGTTTAGGGAGCGCCAGTTAGGAAGGGGTGTTGATGAAATGGTCGGCAATTTGAAGCACGTGGGTAATAATCAAGGGTATGGCAAGGATTAGGAAGGGTAAGGGAAAGGGTAGTTAGGGGGACTTGGGGAAAGTGGACTCTAAATTTGTTTTTCGTTGGCATCTCTAGCCAAATGAGAGTGAGTTTCAGCTGAAGTGCATTTTGTTCCCAGTGGCATCATCCCTTATTTATCCCATTGCACTTGCCAGGACAAGCATGTCCAGCCAGCCAGTGACTCAGGACCCTTTTTTTAGGGGACAGGAAGGAGATGGTCGGGGAAGATGGGATGGGACTTGGAGGAAGAAAGAGGATGGGTTAGGGTGTAGGTAAAATATGGGAGAAGGATTGATCTTTTAAACTGTTGGTTTTGTTATTTTCCTGTTTCTTGACATAGGCCTGTATTGCTATGAGTTTCCCCCTAATTACTACTTTTTCTGTGTCCCATAAATTTTGACATGTTGTCTCTTCATTGTCATTTGTCTCAAGGAATCTTTTTATTTCTTCCTTGAGTTGTTCTTTGATCCAGCTGTTGTTGAGCAGCATGTTGTTTAATCTCCAGGTATTAGTTTTTCTCCATTGCTTCTTCTTGACATCAATTTTAACCTCTGTTGCATAGTGATCTGAAAGGGTACTTCTTATGATCCTTACCTTTGTGGTCTTATATAGGTTGGCTTTGTATCCTAAGACATGGTCTATTCTGGAGAAGGTTCCATGTGAGTTTGAGAAGAATGTGTATTCTGCTTTCTGGGGATGGAGGGCTCTATATAAATCTATTAGCCCTAAATCTTCTAATTTTTCATTTAGAGCTCTTATTTCTTTGCTATTTTTCTGTTTGGTGGATCTGTCCAGTGGTGATAGTGGAGTATTGAGGTCCCCTACTATTATCACATTTCCCTTCCATGTGTTTCTCCAGATTTGCCAGTAGTTGCCTCACATATTTTGCTGACTCTACATTAGGTGCATAGATATTGACCAGGGTTAGTGTTTCTTGATCTAATGTTCCCCTGATCAGTAAGTAGTGTCCCTCTTTGTCTCTGATCACTTTCTTGAGGTTGAATACAATTTGGTCTGATATAAGAATGGCTGTCCCTGCTCTTTTTTATTTTCCATTGTCCTGAATAATTACTTTCCATCCTTTTATTCTAAGCCTATGCTTATCCTGTAACTGTAGGTGTGTTTCTTGCAGACAGCAGAAGTCCGGTTTATTTTTCCTAACCCAGTTCTCTACTATGTGTCTTTTCATTGGAGAGTTTAGTCTGTTCACATTTAGGGAAATTATTGATAGAGAGGACTGTTGTGCAGTTGTATTGTGTGGAGTGGTTGTTGTTACAATCGGGGGTTTGGATTGTGTAATTCATCTCTGAGTAAGTCGCTTAGGATCGGCTTAGTTTGCACAAATATTTCAAGTTCGTTCATGTTTGAGAATGTTTTTAGTCTGCCCTCCCATATGAATGATAGCTGGGTATTGGACCCTGGTTTGGAAATTTCTTTCATTCAGTCGTGTAAATATGTCATTCCACTGTCTTCTTGCTTGAATTATTTCAAATGGGAGATCCGGTTTGATTCTTATGTCCTTTCCTTTGTACTTGAGGTTTTTTTTCTCCCTTATTGCTTTCAGGAGTTCCTCTTTCTCTTTGTTTTTTTGCCATTTGGATTATTATGTGTCTTGGTGTGGGTTTATTAGGGTCTATTTTATTAGGGACTCTCTTGACTTCCTGGATTTGTCCTGAAGTGTCTTTCCAGAGTGTGGGGAAGTTCTCTGTTATTATCTCCCTGACTACCTGTTCTTCCCCCTTCCCTATTTCCTCCCCTTCTGGTATACCCACAATTCTTAGATTGTTTCTTTTGTCTTTGTTCATTAGATATTGGATTTTTCCTTCCAGTGCTTTGCCTTTTATTTCTTTGTTGGTTTCTTGATCTATTTTTGATTGTAGTTTTCCTTCGAGTTCTTCGATGTGCTTCTCCAACTCTGTGTTTCTGCTCGTAAGGCTTGTTACTTTGTCTTTTAAGTCCTTCACTTCTTTTTGTATGGAATCTCTCATGTTCTTTGTCATTTCTTCTTTAATTTGTCTGATTCGTTCATCCATGGATTTCTTTTTTTTTTTTTTTTGGTTTTTGGGCCACACCCGGTGATGCTCAGGGGTTACTCCTGACTATGCGCTCAGAAGTCGCTCCTGGCTTGGGGGACCATATGGGAAACCGGGGGATCAAACCGCAGTCCATCTAAGGTGAGCGCAGGCAAGGCAGGCACCTTACCTCTAGCACCACCGCCCGGCCCCCCATGGATTTCTTATACTCGGTTGCTAGGGTTTCTTTCATTTCTTTTAGTAATTCTTGCATTTCCTTCCTCATGACCACTTTTAGGTCTTCTTCCCATGGATCTGTGTGTTTTGGTGGACTTGGAAACTTGATAGGGTTTGTCATGTTGTCTCCAGTTATTAGGGATCTCCTTGATTTACGCATAATTCTTTGTGTTTAATGGTGTGTTTTGGAGTGCTGTGGCTTATAATTTCGGCCTGCTTTAGTCCCCTTCCTAAAGGTGTTTCTAGAGGGTGCTGTTGGGTGGGCTTGTTGAACCTAGCTCTTTCTCCTCCCCTTTGCTACCTAGAGTTCAGCCTTCCTGCAGTGGGTATTGTAGATTTTCTACTCCTTATTTCAGTCAGTGGTGCAGTTCCACGCCTGGCCACAATGGTTGCTGGCGCTGTTGAGCCTAGCTCTCAATCCCCCCTCCTTTCTCTGGGAGTCAATGGAGCTCCGCCCCCTCCAAACCTCCCTTGAAGGGGTTCCCTCAGTCCGACCCTTCAGGCTCTGCCCTCGCCCTTGGGGAGTCCCTAGTCCGCTCCAGGGCCCAAGGGGGTGGACTGCTCTAGGTCACCTGAGAGACCAGATGGCTGGCCCTATCTCCCCCGTCTATTCGGGTTGCTCAACTTGCCTTTCCAGGCGCCAACCCGGGGGAAGGGATTTACTGGGGGGGGAGCCGGTCCTGACACTGCACAAGGAAACAGAGTCTCCCCCAGGCCGCACAAGGGAACAAAATCTCATCCAAGCCGCACAGGAAACAAAGTCTCCCCCAGGCCGCACAAGGGAACAAAATCTCACCCAAGACGCACAAGGAAACAGAGTCTCCCCCAGGCCGCACAAGGGAACAAAATCTCATCCAAGCCGTACAAGGAAACAGAGTCTCCCCCAAGCCGCACAAGGGAACAAAATCTCACCCAAGCCACACAAGGAAACAGAGTCTCCCCCAAGCCGCACAAGGGAACAAAATCTCACCCAAGTCACACAAGGAAACAGAGTCTCCCCCAGGCCGCACAAGGGAACAAAATCTCACCCAAGCCACACAAGGAAAGAGTCTCCCCTAGGCCGCACAAGGGAACAAAATCTCATCCAAGCCGCACAAGGAAACAGAGTCTCCCCCAAGCCGCACAAGGGAACAAAATCTCACCCAAGCCGCACAAGGAAACAGAGTCTCCCCCAAGCCGCACAAGGGAACAAAATCTCACCCAAGCCACACAAGGAAACAGAGTCTCCCCCAAGCCGCACAAGGGAACAAAATCTCAACCAAGCTGCACAAGGAAACACACAATGCATCCCATTTTTATACCACTTCATTACTGGGATTAATTAACATGCAATCAATTCTCGAAACATCTATTTTCTTTGTCTAGACTGAGTAGGTTGGAATCCAGGAGGAGGAGGAGGTGGTGGGCTCCATAGATGTACACGAGGAAGACCACCAGGAGGACACCTTAGTAGAAATCTGCAGGCCCCTGCGGCCTTGCATTCAAGGTTAAACCCTCACTGGTTGGGCTCAGGCTAAGTGACTCAGGACCCTTTTTTTGCAGGCGAGGAAGTGGGTGATCGGAGAAGATGGGATGGTAATTGGAGGAAGAAATAAGACAGGTTATGGTGTATGTAAGATATGGGAGAAGGATCCAAAGGAGTTTCCAGGGTTTGGGGAGCACCAATTCGGAAGGGGTGTTGATGAAATGATCAGCCATTTGAGGCACGTGGGTAATAATCAAGGGTACGGGACGGATAAGGAGGGGTAGTGGAAAGGGTTTTAGGGGGACTTGGGAAAAGTGGACTTTAAATTTGTTTTTCGTTGACACCTCTAGCCAAATGAGAGTGAGTTTCAGCTGAAGTGCGTTTACTTCTCAGTGGCATCATTCATCATCTTGTGATGATGATGTCCCTTATATATCCCATTGCTCTTGCCAGGACAAGCATGTCCAGCCAGCCAGATTAGGAATTTCTGATCAGAACGGTCATGCAGTAATAAACAGAAATGTGGGGAGGGGAAATAGACTCATGCTTTCTTTTCCTATTTGGTCTGGGAAATAGATTATCCTAAATAGATTCCTGTTTTACAGATGTTTCCATATTGCTTTATTGTGTAGATTGCTCTCTGCACATCTCTAGATGGAAATTCATTTTCAGAGAAAGTCCCATATTATTTTGAATATTTCTGGGCTCCTCCCTCTTGTGTCAAGGGCTAGTTTTCATCTACGTAGATACAATTTTTGCTCCTCCTTACTTGTATCAGTTGTCTCAGAGATACCTCCAATGTTGCGAATATTAGCACTGCTCGCCTTGTCCTCCTGTGCTGGTTGGTGCTGCAGACACCTGTGGACACTGATCTGCACAGGGAAGAGGAAAGTCCACTGAGTAACTCCCCAAAAAAGTGTAAGGCTTCATTTTCCTTAGTAAACTTGCTGTCTCAACATTGCAATGAGTTTTGCAGTTTCGGGTCCTGAGAAGGAAGATCAAGCATGGAAAGCAAAAGAGAAGAGGTTACCACAAAAGTGAGAGTCAGTCAAGGCCTAAGCTGTAGGGTTTAGTCTGCAATGGAGTCTGAAACTGCTCCTTTGACCATAAGCTTCATAAGGATGTCGCTTTACTGGGTCGTGGCAATGCCAACATTCAACAGAATTTCTGTCCATGCAGTCTGCAGTTTGACTGATATTTAGGTGGTCGTATTTATGCATACCGTTTCTATACCACATAATTACCGGGATAAAATAACACCCATTCGTTTACCTAAATATCTATTTTCTCCAGTAGATGGCCTTGGCTGGAGTCCAGGAGGAGGAGGAGGCAGCCTCCATGAATGTACACGAGGATGGCCAACAGGAGAAGGCCTAGGCAAAATACTGCAGGCTCCTGCGGCCTTGCCTTCCAGGGTTAGACACTTGCTGGTTGGGCTCAGGCTAATGACTCAGGACCCTTTTTTGGGGCAGAGGAAGGGGGTGGTCGGGGAAGATGGGATGGTACTTGAAGGAAGAAAGAGGACATTTTAAGGTGTAGGTAAGAAATAGGAGAAGGATCAAAAGGAGTTTCCAGGATTTGGGGAGCGCCAGTTAGGAAGGGGTGTTGATGAAATGATTGGCAATTTGAGGCACGTGGGTAATACGTCAAGGGTACAGGACGAATAAGGAGGGGTAAAAAAGGGTAGTTAGGGGGACTTGGGGAAAGTGGACTCTAAATTTGTTTTTCGTTGGCATCTCTAGCCAAATGAGAGTGAGTTTCAGCTGAAGTGCGTTTGCTTCCCAGTGGCATGATACATCATCTTGTGATGATGATGTCCCTTATTTATTCCATTGCACTTGCCAGGACAAGCATGTCCAGCCAGCCAGATTAGAAATTTCTGATCAGAAAAGTCATGCAAAAGAATAAACAGAAAAGTGGGGAGGGGATATAGCCCCATGCTATATT
This sequence comes from Suncus etruscus, assembly GCF_024139225.1. Lineage (NCBI taxonomy): Eukaryota > Metazoa > Chordata > Mammalia > Eulipotyphla > Soricidae > Suncus > Suncus etruscus. The sequence goes on from NC_064856.1 coordinate 69,468,987, forward strand.
TTCCTATTGGGTCTGGGAAATAAATTATCCTAAATAGATGCCTGTTTTACAGATGTTTCTATGTTGCTTTATTGTGTAGGTTGCTTTCTGCACATCTCTAGAAGGAAATTCACTTTCATACAAAGTTTTGTTTTGATTATTTCTGGGCTCCTCCCTCTTGTGTCAAGTGCTAGTTTCATCTCCCCAGATACAATTTGTGCCCCTCCTTACTTGCATCAGTTGGCTAAGACCTACCTCCAATAATGCGTATCTTCGCTCTCCTGGCCTTGTCCTCCCATGCTGGTTGGTGCTGCAGACACCTGTGGATGCTGATCTGCACAGGGTACAGATGAGTGCACTGAGTAACTCCCAAATAGGTGCAAGGCTTCGTTTTCCATAGTAAACTTGCTCTCTCGACATTGCAATGAGGTTTGCAGTTTCTGGTACTGAGAAGGAAGATTTGGCATGGAAAGCAAAAGAGAGGAAATTACCACAAAAGTTACAGAGTCAGTCAAGGCCTAAGCTGTAGTGTTTAGTGTGCAATGGAGCCTGAAACTGCTCCTTCGACCATGAGCTCCATAAGGATGTCGCTTTACTGCATCGTGGCTGTGTCAACATTCAACAGACTATTCCGTCCTTGCAGTCTGCAGTTTGACTTATATTTAGGTGGTTTTATTAATGCTTATCATGTCTGTACCACTTCATTACTGGGATTAATCGACACGCAATCATTTATCGAAACATCTATTATCTCGGAGTAGGCAGCCTAGGTGGAATCCAGGAGGAGAAGGAGGCGGCGGCCTCCATAGATGTACACGAGGAAGACCACCAGGAGGACACCTTGGCAGATATCTGCAGGCCTCTGCGGCCTTTCATTCAGGGTTAGACCCTTACTAGATGGGTTCAGGCTAAGTGACTCAGGACCCTTTTTTGGGGGAAGGGAAGCAGATGGTCCGAGAAGATGGGATGGTACTTGGAGGAAGAAAGAGGACGAAATAAGGTGTAGGTAAGTTATGGGAGAAAGATTAAAAGGAGTTTCCAGGGTTTGGGGAGCGCCAATTAGGAAGGGGTGTTGAAATGGTTGGCAATTTGAGGCACGTGAGTAATAATCAAGGGTACCGGACGGATCAGGAGGGGTAGGGGAAAGGGTAGTTAGGGGGACTTGGGGAAAGTGGACTCTAAATTTGTTTTTCATTGGCACCTCTAGCCAAATGAGTGTGAGTTTCAGTTGAAGTGCGTTTACTTCGCAGTGGCATGATACATCATCTTGTGATTATGATGTCCCTTATTTATCCCATTGCACTTGCCAGGACAAGCATGTCCAGCCAGCCAGATTAGGAGTTTCTGATCAGAATGGTCATGCAAAATAAATAAGCAGAAATGTGTGGCGGGGAAATAGACTCATGCTTTCTTTTCCTATTGTGTCTGGGAAATAGATGAACCTAAATAGATTCCTGTTTTACAGAAGTTTCTTTGTTGCTTTATTGTGTAGGATGCTCTCTGCACATCTCTAGATGAAAATTCACTTTCACAGAAAGTCCCATATTGTTTTGAATATTTCTGGGATCCTCTCTCTTGTGTCAAGGGCAAGTTTTCATCTCCCCAGATACAAATTTTTCTCCTCCTTACTTGCATCAGTTGTCTGAGACATACCTCCGATGTTGTGAATCTTCGCACTCCTGGCCTTGTCCTCCTGTGCTGGTTGGTGCTGCAGACACCTGTGGATACTGATTTGCACAGGGAAGAGAAACGTCCACTGAGTAACTCCCAGATAGGTGCAAGGCTTCGTTTTCCTTCATAAACTTGCTCTCTGTACATTGCAATGTGGTTTGCAGTTTATGGTGCTGAGAAGGAAGATCTAGCATGGAAAGCAAAAGAGAAGAGATTACCACTAAGTGAGAGTCAGTCAAGGCTTAAGCTGTAGTGTTTAGTCTACAATGGAATCTGAAACTGCTCCTTCGACCATGAGCTCCATAAATATGTCGCTTTACTGCATCGTGGCAGTGCCAAACTTCAACAAACTCTCCATCCATGTAGTCTGCAGTTTGACTGATATTTAGGTGGTCCTACTCATGCATACCGTTTCTATACCATTTGATTACCGGAATTAAGTGACATCCAATCGTTTACCTAAACATCTATTATCTCCAGCAGGCAGCCTTGGAGTCCAAGAGGAGTAGGAGGCGGCCTCCCTGGATGTACTCGAGGATGGCCACCAGGAAGAGGCTTAGGCAAAGTTCTGCAGGTCCCTGCGGCCTTGCATTCAGGGTTAGACCCTTGCTGGTTGGGCTCAGGCTAATGACTCAGGACCTTTTTTGGGGGGGAAAGGAATGCGGTGTTCGGGGAAGATGGGATGGTACTTGGAGGAAGAAAGAGGACAGGTTTGGTTGTAGGTACAATTTGTGCCCCTCCTTACTTGAATCAGTTGGCTAAGACCTACCTCCAAGGATGCAAATCTTTGCACTCCTGGCCTTGTCCTCATGTACTGGTTAGTGCCGCAGACACCTGTGTACACTGATCTGCACAGGGAAGAGAAAATCCACTGAGTAACTCTCAAATATGTGCAAGGCTTCGTTTTCCTTAGTAAACTTGCTGCTCATTGCAATGAGGTTTGCAGTTTCTGCTGCTGAGAAGGAAGATTAGGCATAGAAAGCAAGAAAGAAGAGATTACCACAAAAGTGACAGAGTTAGTCAAGGCCTAAGCTGTAGTGTTTAGTATGCAATGGAGCCTGAAACTGCTCCTTCAACCACGAGCTCCATAAGGATTTCGCTTTACTGCATCGTGGCTGTGTCAACCTTCAACAAACTCTCCTGTCCATGCAGTCTGCCGTTTGACTTATATTTAGGTGGTCCTATTAATGCATACCGTTTCTATACCACTTCATTACTCGGATTAAGTGACATGCAATTGTTTATAGAAACGTCTATTGTCTCGGCAACCTCCGTAGATGTTCACGAGGAAGACCACGAGGAGGACGCTTTGGGAAAAATCTGCAGGCCCCTGTGGCCTTGCATTCAGGGTTAGAACCTTGCTGGTTGGCCTCAGGCTAAGTGACTCAGGACCCTTTTTTGGGGGACAGGAAGGGGATGGTCAGGGAAGATGGGATGGTACTTGGAGGAAGAAAGAGGATGGGTTAGGGTGTAGGTAAAATATGGGATAAGGATCAAAAGAGTTTCCAGGGTTTGGGGAGCGCCAATTAGGAAGGGGTGTTGATGAAATGGTCGGCAATTTGAAGCACGTGGGTAATAATCAAGGGTATGGCAAGGATCAGGAGGGGTAGGGGAAAGGGTAGTTAGGGGGACTTGGGGAAAGTGGACTCTAAATTTGTTTTTCATTGGCATCTCTAGCCAAATGAGAGTGAGTTTCAGCTGAAGTGCGTTTAGTTCCCAGTGGCATCATACATCATCATGTGATGATGATATCTCTTATTTATCCTATAGCACTGGCCAGGACAAGCATGTCCAGCCAGCCAGATTAGGAGTTTCTGATCAGAATCGTCATGCAAAAGAAATACACAGAAATATGTGGAGGGGAAATAGACCCATGCTTTCTTTTCCTATTGGGTCTGGGAAATAGATTATCCTAAATAGATTCCTGTTTTACAGATATTTTTATGTTACTTTATTGTGTAGGTTGCTCTCTGCACATCTCTAGATGGAAATTCACTTTCACAGAAAGTCCCATATTGTTTTTGAGTATTTCTGGGATCATCCCTCTTGTGTCAAGGGCTAGTTTTCCTCTCCGCAGATACAATTTTTGTTCCTTCATACTTGCATCAGTTGTCTCAGACCTACCTCCAATGATGCGAATATTCACACTGCTCGCCTTGTCCTCCTGTGCTGGTTGGTGCTGCAGACACCTGTGGACACTGATCTGCACAGGGAAGAGAAAAGTTCACTGAATAACTTCCAAGTAAGTGCAAGGCTTCGTTTTCCTTAGTAAACTTGCTCTCTCAACATTGCAATGAGGTTTGTAGTTTTGGGTCCTGAGAAGGAAGATCAAGCATGGAAAGCAAAAAAGAAGAGATTACCAGAAAAGTGAGAGTCAGTCAAAGCTTAAGCTGCAGTGTTTAGTCTGCAATGGAGCCTGAAACTGCTCATTCAACCATGAGCTCCATAAGGATGTCGCTTTACTGCTTCGTGGCAATGCCAACATTCAATAGAATTTCTGTCCATGCAGTCTGCAGTTTGACTGATATTTAGGTGGTCCTACTAATGCATACCGTTTTTATACCACTTAATTACCAGGATAAAATGACACCCAATCGTTTACCTGAACATCTATTGTCTCCCGTAGGTGGCCTTTTTGGAGTCCAGGAGGAGGAGGAGGTGGCCTCTGTGGATGTACACGAGGATGGCCACCAGGAGGAGGCCTAGGCAGAATTCTGCAGGCCCCTACACCCTTGCACTCAGGGTTAGACCCTTGCTGGTTGGGCTTAGGCTAAGTGACTCAGGACTCTTTTTTGGGGGAGATGAAGGGGGTGATCGGGTATATTGGATGGTACTTGGAGAAAGAATGAGGATGAGTTAGGGTGTATGTAAGATATGGGAGAAGGATCGAAAGGATTTTCCAGCGTTTGGGGAGTACCAATTAAGAAGGGCTGTTGATGAAATGGTCGGCAATTTGAGGCACGTGGGTAATAAGTCAAGGGTATGGGACGGATCATTAGGGGTAGGGGAAAGCGTAGTTAGGGGGAGTTGGGGAAAGTGCACTCTAAATTTGTTTTTCGTTGACATCTCTAGCCAAATGAGAGTGAGGTTCAGCTAAAGTGCGTTTACTTCCCAGTGGCATCATACATCATCTTGTGATGATGATGTCCCTTATTACATCTCCTTGCTCTTGCCAGACAAGCATGTCCAACCCAGCCAGATTAGGAGTTTCTGGTTAGAATGGTCATGCAAAAGAAATAAGGAGAAATGTGGGGAGGGGAAATAGCCCCATGCTTTGTTTTCCTATTTGGTCTGGGAAATAGATTTTCCTAAATAAATTCCTGTTTTACAGATATTTCTATGTTGCTTTATTGTGTAGGTTGCTCTTTGCACATCTCTTGATGGAAATTATAAGAATAATAGTAATATAATCCTGAGTGGAGGAATCATAATTATTAGATGAAATTTTCAATCTTTTAATATGTTCATTTGCCATTTGGAAGCATGTAATTGACACAAAAACTTACGAAAAAGAAATTTCTGTAGAAGTTTCATCTGTCCTTTGGAAGACAAAACTGTTAAGAAAAGTTAAGAGTGTGTGGAGAAAACTCAATTTTAATCTCCACCTTTGTTATCACCGCCTATAGAATTAGTAAAAAGAAAATGACTATGTATGTGAGGGAAGAAAGAAGAGAAGAAACAGAATGAGATGTTTTTGGTGGCTTAGGAACGTTATTTGTAGGAAAAATAAGGGCAATTTGAGGGAAATAAACATGAAAAGAATTTTTCTGGACATCATCCACTACTAGGCAAGAGTAGGCTATCATGGCCAATGAGGGAGCGAGCTTCAGAGGAAGCAAGTTCATTTTTCCATTTACATCATTTCATGCATCATATCCTGACTATGGTGCCCATGATGACATCCCCTTGCACTTGCTAAGACAAGCAAGTCACTAGCCAAAGAAGGAGTTTCTGCTCCAGATTAATCATCTAGATCATTTGGAAGATTCCTGTCTTACAGTTGTGGTTGATTTAGTACATAACTCTATGCACAATTTAGATGGAAATTACAAAAATGTTAATGATATAATCTGAGTGGATGAATCATAGGAGTTAGATAGAATTTTCAACCTTTTATGATGTTGATCTATCCATTGGAAGCATGCAAATGACACAAATACTTAGTGTGTATAGAGAAAACGAGTGTTCTCTTTTTTTTTCCTCATTGTCTCAGTTATGTTTTGGAGCATATTCCAGGTCAACTGGTCTTTTATGGAAAAGGTGCAATTGTGTGAATTTGGTCACACCCTGCAGTTACTTGGAGGGCTAGACATACGGTGTCTGGTTTCTAACTGGGGTCATTCAAAGGCTTTACACTTATCTTCTTTTTCTAACCCCTCCAACGGTTTCATAGCGTGTTATCTTTCCTTTCCAAAACCTACAAAGGGCAAATTTATTATACACTAGATAACAGAAGCTGTCACTGTATTTCACTGATGCAGCCAATATCACTAAGGTAATAATATCCTTCACTTCCGGGATCATCTTGGCACAAACTAGCAGTCTCCTTGGGATCTACTGACCCTGTTTTGTCTCTTAACATGGCTGCTAAAACCCCTGGCTTATTTTTCTGTATCGATAGGAGTATCGGATTGATTTGCCCCCCGAAGCAGAGTTTGAATTGGCAGCAGTTCACTACTAGTGGTAAGCAGCTGTTGCAGGAATACAAGCGGCATAGGGATGAAGGCACTTACCTTCCCTGAGTTCAATTCTAGTCCTATCCCAGCACAACACACTCCCCCTAGTGATTCACTCTTTCCTAGGGGAATCAATAAATTCAATGTAGCTACAACACTCTCACCATCTCCAATACAAGTAACTTTTTAAAAGTGTGTTTGATAGTAAAGATCACACATTAGAATAGTCAACGCTCAGACCTCGAATGAAAAATAGATTACTTTTAGTTTTGAATGCCAAGAAAAGGCCCTGGAAATTTCAGCATAGTATTGACTATTGCCTAAAATCATACTATTCAGTCTATACTCTTGCTTTACCTTTGATTCTGTGTAATCATTTAAACTTTATTATGAATTATAATTGCATGCCACCAGATGATATATTCATAAACTATAATTAGAAAAACTCATACTCATTCATAGTGAATATTATAGTATCCTGAGTTTTCTCCTATCCCCATGATAGTTTCTGTTTTGGCTAAAACTGCTTAAAACTGCTCTTTAGCTTCAGTATACTTCATTAGTTAGCATGTTTGCTTTTGGGAATATGGCCTTCAGATAAGAGTTGGAGACAAATGGAGACTCAGCAGTTGGGACCAGATTGTTGTGGGATGTTCCTTGTGGGCATAATGATTGGAGATAGGTTAAGGGGACACTTTTGTCAATAATTGTTACCAGGAAAGCAGATTGAATTGTAACATTAAGTGGGACCCAATAGAATGGAAGATGTATTCTTTGATATGTAGCAGGTGTAAATAGGAAAGTAGCTATGGGAATCTAGGATGACATAGCCTAGCAACTATAAGAGCTCATTGTGGGGGCCGGGCAGTGGCGCAAGAGGTAAGGTGACTGCCTTGCCTGCGCTAGCCTTGGACAGACCACAGTTCAATCCCCCGGCGTTCCATATGGTCCCCCAAGCCAGGAGCAACTTCTGAGCGCATAGCCAGGAGTAACCCCTGAGCGTCAACGGGTGTGGCCCAAAAACCAAAAAAAAAAAAAAAAAAAAAAAGAGCTCATTGTGAATTCTCATCTGGTGTAGCCACAGGTCCACTGGAAAAGGATCCTAAAAGGTGTATGCTTGTTAAGAGGTCAGATGATGCAGCATGTGTGCTTCTCCTGAAGGCTTTTGTATGATTGCAGGTTTTGCTTCTTCAACTTTGTACTATCATTCTTATTTCCTGGCCTTATCCATTGTCCTCTGTGTTCTAAATGAGAGCAGCACTGCCACTATGAGAGTGTTGAAGTCCTGTGAATTTGTTTTGTTGTTAGTATGATGTCTATTGTCTTTTTCACTTCTAGGATACGGAAATTTCTAAAACTCTTCTTCCTCCTGTGCTTCCCCCCCCCCCCCCCATTCATTGGGAGCCAGGAAGTATGAACCACGTCTGAAATAAGCAATGTTGGGAGAGCTGTCTCAGGCACTTCACAGAGTTGGGTCTGGGCTCTCTGAAGGTGAGAGTGAGCCTGAACTGAAGAGCCCCCATTCTGCACTCTCTAAGTTTGGTTTGGGCAGTATAATGCAGGTAGCAGACGGCCGACAACAAAAGCAATCAGCTGGACTCTGAGTGTCTGTGAGTCCTAAAAATGGGTATGAAACCTTTCCATAGGTGGGGATCAGATTAGACCAACTTGCTGACCAGAAAAGCATGTGCTTTGAGTGGTATACAATGGGAATAGAGGATATTTCTAAGCTCAGATCTGTAATGGTTAAAATCTCCAAAGAAGCTAAAAAAGCTAAGAACAGGGAACTCCCTTTGTGCCACTAGCCTCTCAAGAATGCCTGAGCAAGATCATAATTCTGTTAAGTGCCATCTGTCATAACAGACTATCAGTATAATAAACTTTGGTCATTTTAAATTTCAGCAGGCTACAAAAGTATAAAAATTGGGGCATTTATATCTCTGATGGAGGAGGAAAATTTCTCATTTTAACGTTGTCTAATAATAGAAAATTGTGTGGAAAATGTTGTGTTTAGCCTTTTTCAATACTATTGTTAGTTTTGTGAGTGTTTAATATTGTTAAGATAATTTAATTTTATAATTGATTTGTCACCAGGTATTAATTCACTGTTGTTCTTAAGATTTAAAATGCGAAAATGCATAAAATACTTATTTTTTTATTTATTTTGGGACTATACCCAGTGACTCTGTAGGGTCACTCCTGTAATACTCTCAGAAATCGTCCCTGGCTTTATGGGACCATATGGGATGCTGGAGGATTGAACTGAGATCCATCCTAGGCCAGCTGCATGCAAAGCAAATGACTTTCCACTGCGCCACAGCTCCAGCCCAAACATGTCTTTAATATATCTAATAAAGGACTATTTGGTCTTCTCTGATATAAGTAAATTGAGCAATTTGTTGTCAAAATTGGAAGTAAAGAAACAAAATTTTTGAGTATTTGGATAAAGTGCAGACTCTTCAACATTGGAGCAACTTTGGCCCTATTCTATCTTTCTGTGGCTTTACAACTTAAGTTATTATAATGCTTGAATTTGAGTAGTACTTGTTATCCTTGACATGTTATTTTTGTGAACCGCACCTTGCTCTGACTTTATAGAGCATGACCACATTCTGGGAGGAAGACACACTCCCTATCTCTGGGTCTGCCTGTGACATCAGAGATACATCTCATCTCAGGCCTGTTGGGAAGGAGAGACTGGCCCTCTTCTGGCTCAGCTGTAAATGACAACTTGCCTGGAGGTGCTGAAGTAGTAGCAAGGTGCCGTTTAACCATCAAAGTTAATGTGGCTTGTTGTAGTGGTCACTGCTACCAAAATTATGAACTAGCACTTCATGAACTTCACTTCATGAAGCTGTTTAAAGTAGTGCTCGAATCCAAATGTAAAGGCACATGCCTGGGAAACAAACTCCACTTCTTTGGTTCATAGACCCAAGAAGCTCCACTTTCCCTCCAGGCACCTTGCCTTGCTTCTATTTCTCTGACTGGTTCTCATGTAAAGTCTGGGTAACTTGAGAATTGGTATTTAAAACTATCTGTATTATGGGCCCTGTAATGAAAATTGAAATTTAAATTTTTATTCATAAAAGAGAAATATATGGGTTTGTTTTATAGTGACTATTTTAGACCTACTGTTAGCAAAAACACTAAATTAGAATCGTATAATTGTATTGTTTAGAAATATTTACAGATTTATATATATTTAAATTTTGATTTATATTGTCTGGGCAATAAGTAGCCTCCGTGCTTCACATATTATAACATGTTAAACTACTTGCTAAATATAGCAATTTGCTATATTTACTATTTACTAAATATAGCAATTGCAAAGTTAAAACACTGAAGTAACAATAAATTATAAGGTATGTGCGTATGCTATCTACATATCTATATTTATATTGATCATTACAAAATAAGGTCAGAGAAAGAAAACAATTTTAAAATATATTCTATATTATTGAGGAAAAGGCATAGTAACTAATAATGTGTGATGAGGTCATATTATAAAATTGTAATTCCTCTGTCTTATGAATCTTGAGAATCTTTTTAAGAAAATTTATATATTGCAATGGTCTAAGAATTTTAATCTGAAAATATAGAATTTTAAAATGAAACCCTTATGAGCACAGGAAGAGACCAAATCCTCTGCACTTGATTAATTCTGGGCCAATGATTCACCTAAAAGTTTTCTTTCAAATACAACTTACGTAATATAAAACGAATATTCCTTAGCTTCGGGCTTTAAAAAAAGCTTAAATTGACAGGCCTAGATGGTGCACTCATTCAAGGCCTGGGTGGCATGTGAGGTTGGTGCATCCTCTGCATGAAGGAAGGGACACAGTCAGGTGGGGGGACCTCAAGACTGTTTTGATAGATTTTTGGCATGTAAGGATTAAATCATCAAGTCAGTTGATTTAGAAATGGACCGTTTGAGCTCCTTTAGCAGTGATCCCTCTGAGAAGCCACCCTGCAGAGACTGTTCCTCCTACCTCATGAAGCCATACATAAAGTGTGCTGAATGTGGGCCACCTCCTTTTTTCCCTCTGCTTGCAGAATTTGAGGACAAGAAACATCACATTGACCACACTTACGAAACAATGACCTCAGACTTTCCTGTTCTGACCCCTGTTGGAAAGTTCAAGAAGAAATGGCCCTTTAAGAGGCTGTGATAGACTGGCTTTGAAAATTGGCTAGATGTAGCCAGTCATATATGTACCAAAACCAAGGAGGAGTGTGAGAAATATTCTATGAAGTATTTCATAAATAACCCTCTGTTTGCATCAACCCTTCTCAAGTTGAAGCAAGCGGGGGAGGCCAAAACGGCTTACACCGCCATCCCATTGCATGCTACAGATGACCCTCCGTGACCTACCTTTGATTCCTCGCTCTCTCGGGACATGGCAGGATACATGCCTGCTCGAGCAGATTTCGTTGAGGAACTTGACAATTATGCACAATGGGACTTGAGAGACATCGATTTTGTTGAAAACGACTCAGACATTTTACATGTTCTGAAGATGGCTGTAGTTGATATTTATCATTCCAGGTTAAATGAGAGACAAAGGTGGAAAAATTATTCGAGATCATGGATTAACCAATCATAGGAAGTTTTAGTTAATGGAGCACTGGAATCCCAGAGAGGTTCAAGAACTGTATGAAACTATGAGGCGATTTGCAAAGATTATGGGTCCAATGGAACATGACAAGTTCATCAAAAACCATGCATTGGAATTTGAACTTTGAAGGGAACCAAGAGGCTTGTAGGAATACCAGACTGCAGGCATCACCAGTTTCTGTGTTGCCAGGACCTATTATCATTCAGGAAGACAAGGAAGGAGGGAGTCTGAAGCGCATCATGTTCTACAAGTCCTCCAGTACATCCAGGACAGCGGTGCATGCCAGCAGTGGCTGTGCTGGCAAGCTGACATTGACTGTGGGCTGAGCCCATCTCTTCTGATGGCTTCAAATTCAGGTAGACAAAGTGCACCACCTCTGAACCGCACCGGCCTCCCCAAACAGAGCAGCTGAATGAAAAAGAAAAGGAGCTCTGTCAGATGGTGAGGTGGGTCCCAGGAGCCTATTTAAAATATAAATCAGCTCTGTTGAATGAATGCTACAAGCAAGGAGGCCTGAGACTGGCCCACGCGAGAGTGCTCGCTCATCAAGATAGATGTAAACAACCCAGAAAATCTATGATTTCCTCATCCTAGAAGGTTACATCACTAAAGCCTGAGGCCCTAAATGCTTGGGATCAGAAATCCAAGTTTGAAATGTGGTGAGTCAAAGGCCTCTCACTGCAGGGCAATTGCAAGAGCTTTTTGAACTGAGTTCTCATTTTGAAAAGACAGGGAGGAAGAACAGAGGAGCCTTCAGTGGTATTGATGTCTACATTCTACTACAGCTCGCTTACAAACACACCTGTTGTTGGAATGTGCTGCAGAGTTCTGTGCTAGATCAATTATTATTAAACTTTACTGCGCATTCGTTCCTAACATCTCTTGGAACTAAAGCAAGAGCCATAGTACCTCACCTCACAGTGTTGGTAGACAGAACTAAATCAGAGTATTTAGTCCCAGGAATCTAGCTGAGATCCTTGTACTTGAGAGCTTGGTTTATTATCTTCTTTGCTTTCAGATAAAACAGATAGATTTAAAATACAGGAAAATTATAAAAGATTTTTTTGTGTGTGTGGTTTTTAGGTCACACCCGGCAGTGCTCTGGGGTTACTCCTGGCTCCATGCTCAGAAATTGCTTCTGGCAGGCTCAGGGGACCATATGGGACACTGGGATTCAAACCGATGACCTTCTGCATGAAAAGCAAATGCCTTACCTCTATGCTATCTCTCTAGCTGATAATAAAATATTTATAGAGCAGATATAGTTTTATTTTCGAAGAATTTTTTTTTGGCTTTTTTGGCCACACACATTGACACTCAGGTGTTATTCACAAGCTATGTGCTCAGAAGTCGCTCCTGGTTTGAGGGACCATAAAGGTCTCAAGGGACAGAATTATGGCCTGTCCTATACTAGTGTGGGCAAGACAGATGCCTTACTGCTTGGGCCACCGCTCCAGTCTGAATTGTTTTCTTTAAACCAACAACTTCACTTTATGAACAAAGGGAAGGAAAATCTACCCAAGATGATCTGGTCCAAATCGCCATCTCTAAGTTTGAATGTCTGCTTTATACTTTCACAGTCTGATTGTCTTAGCTGCAAGAGACTTTAGAGGACATGGCACCGGATATAAAATGATTCTTATTTTTAGAAATAATGAATTAAATTGTTTTGATATTTAAGTTATGGTATGTTGAATATTATGGAAACAAAAACAAATGGAGGGCATTAGATGCTGCCCCATCAGGCTGTGCTGACTCTGCTACCAGGTATGTCCTGGGCTTACCCTGTCCTTTTCCTGGGCTTTCCAGGATGCCATACTCTGAGGACGAAGATGATGCAACTAGCCACGGTTTTGTTTAGATTAAGACCTGAACCCTAGTTTCTCAAAGGTGAAAGGCTGCTCCACCATAAAAGCTACTTATAAAATAGTTGTAAAATTATTTCATAAATAGGACTCATTATACAGGAGGGTGAGTAACAATACCACATCCAAAACTGGGTCCTCTAAACTTTGCAGAACATGACAGAGTCAGTCATGGCCAGTCTGTTTTTAAACAAAACTTAACATTTATACAGGTTTTGTACTGGTTGGCTGATTGTTTAAAAATTTTCAGTATTCAAAATTCCTAATTAAAATATTAGAATTTTAAAAATGTTAAATTTCCTTTAAAGGGACAAATGGAATTCCCATTTGTTTATAAATTATTAACATAAGGTATTCAAAGTAGGGACATTTTCTTGGATCTTATGTCAGTTTTGCTTCCCTGTAATAGCTATAGTTCATGCTTTTGTTTGATCATTAGAAATTTAACAAATTTTTTAAAGTTGTCTTACTATTGTATTGGGGGAATATTTCAAATTGTATGTTGTAAACAGAGAAGAAAAGGTTAGAAAGGAAAATAGGTGAATGGTGTGTGCTTTATGCAAGAATAAAGATGTCTGGATTTATAAATACTAATAAAAGAGAAAGGGAATTCATTTAATAAAGGAGTAACCAGTTGGTTGCAAATAGGAATGAAGGGCTGGAAAGAGAGCATGGAGGTAGGGTATTTGCCTTGCATGCAGAAGGACAATAGTTCAAATCCCAGCATCCTCCAAGCCAGCAGGAGCGATTTCTGAGTGTAGAGCTAGGCGTAACCACTGAATGCTGCCATGTGTGATCCAAAAAACAAAACAAAACAAAACAAAAAAAAAGAATGGAGAAAAATTATACAGGAAATTACAAGGTATATGCCGAAGTTTTGAGCATGTGCCCTAATGAAAGAAACTATAATCAAACTGAATGGTTCTTTTATGTCCCTAAATCAAAAGAGAACTAATGTTTTGTATAAAGTAAGTTTATGTATCTAATGGGTTTATGAGGTGTTATGAGCACCTAACAGATAAAGGTTTTAAAAAAGAATAATTGAGAATTTAAGAAAGTGCATCAAAGTTTAGTTGAAGTTTATATATTTTTGAAAATTTGTGATAGTCAACTTTTGATTAGGAATTTTCAAGTCTAAAATCTACAAAAATAAGTGGGCATGCTTCCTGGTATCAAAATGCAAAGTTTCAAAGTTATGTTCAAATTATATGTATAGCAAATTTCACATATTAGTGGTGGAATTTGTGTGTTGTGATTGCTGATGTCCAGCATGCCTTCTTGCCTGTGAGCCTATAAACTGAGGCTGGTGCTCAACAGGCCAGGAGAATAAAGAAAACTTCTACTTTTTGTATGATACTTAGGAGTAAAGAGGTTTAAATGCTTTTGCATATTCTACCTTACTACTTGCCAGACTTTTCATTACTTTCTGCCAAGGATATTGATAGGTGTATCAGAAAGAGCTTTATGATGATGTCAAATCTTACTGTAGAAGGATTCAGACATCATACAAATCGTTTCAAGATTTTTTCTTTTGTCTCCCCTTGGCACCTTCAGTATTTTGTTTTTCTGATGTTTCATGGCATTATGTCAATTTTCTTGGATACAGGCAATAACTTTTCCTCTCGATAGTGGGCATTACTCCTCATGCACACAGGAAATCAAGATCAGGTGGGGGACTCCAGAGTCCTCTTTCAGGGGAACAGAATTGAAAGGGGTTGAGCTTGAGTGGCAAGCAGTTCCTACTATGAAGTAGTGACAAGATTAGGAGGTGGAATGGCCAGAGGACATTGGAGATTTTCTAGACGTTTCTGGATCTGCTCTGATGGGCCACAGCTTGGACCCTGCTCTCACCCTCCACTCTCAGTCTCCAGAAAAGGAAAACTGATTCGGAGGTTAGAGTTGCTCCCAACCCTAGGAAGGGGTGGATGGTCAAACTCCAGGACACTTTAGCAGAGGGTGAGATGCTCAAGGCCATCATTCAGATCATCCTTCTGGACTGGCCTTCCTATCTCTACAGCTCTACATTGGCAAACCCTGTTGTGACAGGGAAATTATTCAATACCTGCTCTGTCCTCGACCAATCCCCAGAAATTCTGTGTAAATAATTGGGGTCCCCAAATGGAGATTTCACCAGTATTACTGTATTTGTGCAAAGTAGCAAATAGAAATTATCTAGCAGTAGCAGTCTGGCAATGTACAAGATGAAATTGGAGAGAAAAACTATTTTTCTGTAACTGATTGAATTAAATGCATTCTTAAAGACCACTCCTCTTGGGTAACCTATGTGGAAGTAGCTTAACCTTGATGGGAGAGTTGGGAGAAGTAATTCAGAACTATTCCATCTACTGCTCCAAGGCCTGATAACTTTAAGTAATAATCTTCTGTCTAAAGGACCTGATTCTTTAAAGGTTGAAGCTGCAGAACTCAACCACCTGTCAATTGCCCCTTATTGATGAAGGTGGTGTGAAATAGAGTCCTTTTCCAGCATGAAGAAATTACTAAGGATGGACCTCTGGACACTCTCCGTTTTAAATAACTTATTTATTTATTTTGGTTTTTGGGTCACACCTAGTGACAAACAGGGGTTACTCCTGGCTATGCATTCAGAAATCGCTTCTGGCTTAGGGGACCATATGGTACCCCTGGGATCGAATACTTGTCCACCCTGGGCTCCCACATGCAATTTCATTTCCCAAAGTCCTTCTCTGAAGACAGCTCTGAATGAATTTTAACACAATGTATGCAAAATGTGTTAGTTTACTCACTCTACTTTTGTCATACATTGGCAACCTCTTTAATATCTGAAGACTAAGCATTAAAAATCAGGACTCGTTTGCCCAGTTTATACATAGTATATACAGAAAAGTGATAGATGAAATATAATTAAAGTTTAGGGCAGCAAGTAAGCTGAAATTTTCTACTATACCCCAGAAAACAACTTCCCCAATTTCTTCCCCACGAGCTACCTCGTGAATAAGGATTATCCTCTTTGAAGAGACAGTTTGCCTATTCCATTTCTAAAGAATATTGCCCACCAACTTCAAGTTATGTTACAAACATAACAAATTCTGTTACAAGTGTAGTTGTAACTATACTCAGCACTTAACTTATCCACAATATGCACACTATTACATTTAAAAAGCTCACTAACAATGGTAATATTTTGAGGTATCTTCTAAATATGACCATTTTGGCCTCAACTTTTCCTTATAATTCTTCCCTTTGCTACCAACCCAACCTAGTGGACAAGTATAGAACTGTATGGCACTTAGAGGTGAACTATTTTACATCCGAAATTTATTTGGAGAGAGCCTTCCTGTAACAATCAACAGTCCCAAAGGTGCTATAGGTTTTGCCCTACATGGGCAACTCCTTTAAAATTCAGAGCTGAGGTTCCCAAATTTATTTCATAATACTTAAACAATGAAAAAGTTCCCAAATATTTCATGGGGTAAAAAAAAAATCATCCATACCCTGCTTGAAATCTAGTCCCTTCTTTAAACAAAGGACCACCCTCTATCCCAAAACCCCAACAGATGCACCTAAGACTACTACTGCCTTCCCAATCCTTCCCAGAGACCCCTAGGAGGCAGGAATCACCCACTTTAAGATTCAATTTGAGATAGCGATTAGACATTTACATAAATCGTTTTCTTTATATACATTCTACACAGCCAAGCTAAATGCATGTACATACAAAAATGATTAAAGTACCACCTCACACCACAGAGAATGGCACACATCACAAAGAATGAGAACAAACAGTGCTGGCGGGGATGTGGAGAGAAAGGAACCCTTATCCACTGCTGGTGGGAATGCCGTCTAGTTCAACCTTTATGGAAAGCAATATGGAGATTCCTCCAAAAACTGGAAATCGAGCTCCCATACGATCCAGCTATACCACTCCTAGGAATATACCCTAAGAACACAAAAATACAATACAAAAATCCCTTCCTTACACCTATATTCATTGCAGCCCTATTTACCATAGCAAGACTCTGGAAACAACCAAGATGCCCTTCAACAGACGAATGGCTAAAGAAACTGTGGTACATATACACAATGGAATATTATGCAGCTGTCAGGAGAGATGAAGTCATGAAATTTTCCTATACATGGATGTACACAGAATCTATTATGCTGAGTGAAATAAGTCAGAGAGAGAGAGAGAAAAATGCAGAATGGTCTCACTCATCTATGGGTTTTAAGAAAAATGAAAGACATTCTTGCAATAATAAATTTCAGACACAAAAGAGAAAAGAGCTGGAAGTTCCAGCTCACCTCAGGAAGCTCACCACAAAGAGTGATGAGTTTAGTTAGAGAAATAACTACATTTTGAACTGTCCTAATATTGAGAATGTATGAGGGAAATGCAGAGCCTGTTTAGAGTACAGGCAGGGGTCGGGTGGGGAGGAGGGAGATTTGGGACATGGGTGATGGGAATGTTGCACTGGTGATGGGTGGTGTTCCTTTTATGACTGAAACCCAAACACAATCATGTATGTAATCAAGGTGTTTAAATAAAAAAAAAAGAGTCAGTCACAAGTCAAAAAAAATTATTAAAGTCTTTGTATGAATGAACACACTAGCACATTCCCTTTTGCCTCTTCAAACAATTTAGCAGGGTAGCACACTCTACATAGATGTGATGTAATAGTCCCACTGCCAAGACATTATTTCCCACCAATATGATATTTACAAAGTGACACTACCTTTACATTCAACATATGCCAGGCACTTCTACATATGTTTTCAAATAACGACTTAAAGCTTTCCACATATACATGCAGTCTTGAAGAAACAGCACACACGTAACAGATTGTGTATCTTAAAATTAATGAACATTCAGCCGATTACCATCCTTCTCCCATATCTCTCTTCTCCAACTCAACTGGTCAAAATGGTCACATTTCAGAAGACAATCTTTCCAAGAGATTTTAGCACAAAATGTGCACATTCTATTTTGTTGTTGTTGCTGCTGTTGTTAAACTTTGGCAATCTCTTAACATCTACATAGATGTGGTAAACATAGGACTCATGGTCCATGATACAAATTATATGCAGTAATATAAAACAAAAGAAGAACCAGAAGGGACATTTACCCTGCTTCATAATAACCACCATTGCAAAAGCTTTGTAGCTCTTCCCTCTCCACACTCTCTGGGCCCAGTGCATAATGTGCATGCCTCAGAGGTGCTTTGCCGTTCCCACCCCCCCATAGGAGTTTAAAAACTTACAACACATTCTTTCTACTTATACATTAAACATCAGGCACAATACAACATCTAGAAAGATTTGCTATTTCAAAAAAAGTACTGAACATTATCAATTGTGTACAAAACAATAAGGATTAAAATGCAGGCATAACACAATGGTTATAATATAAAAATACTGTCTGTGACCAGTCCAGCACAGACCCTTGTTCTCTTCGAGGTGTTCTACTCTGTGTCCTCTAGCCAGTGATTGACGTGGCTGGGAGTCACTCATGGTATCCATAGGTCCCCTTGCAAAGTCATTTCCAGAAGACACTTTTATGTCTCGATGAAAATGGGCATTTACAACACTTGTCACTTTCAATCTACTTTATCATAGGTTGGAAACCTCTTGATACCTAGATCTAGATGGAGCAAGAGTCTCTTTGAAAAGGTTAGGGTTTAAGTGGAAAGCAGCTTTATTATACTATGTACACAGGCCTTCTCGTTGAGGCCAAGAAATCTTCCCAAATGATGATGGGCACTTGAGTTGAGAAAAGATTTTCTCTCCTGTGAGTATTTCCTGGAAGGATGAAATTCATGCACCCAATGGCTCAGGAACCATTCTATCTGCGACCATCCTGTTGCACTCAACTTGAGGGCCTGAGGGCCTTGGTCAGTCAGTTGCTCCTTTGGGGACAAGAGCTGTGGGATGCTTTGTGGACCATTTGTGACAGGGCCATCAAGCCAGGTGGGTCAAAGTAATGGCCCAGAGGCAGGCGTCCATTCAGCCTGCCTTTGGAGGGCTTTGGCAGGCCACGGTAGGCTTCAGATGCATTAGGGCAGCTGGCATCTGCAGGCTGCACTCGGGCACAGATAGGATCAAACCTGACTGCCCTGGGAAGTAGGCCCAGTGGGGTTCAGGTTGGCAGAGGATGCCACAATGGGCCAAAGAAGAGGCTGGAGGGCTAGAAATTTTCTGCAGCAGATAGTCCTAGGCCTGGTGGGACAGCAGCCTCAGCTAGGACTCAACGTTTCCTCATTATCCATAACTTGCTCGCTAACTTGACCCCTGCCTGTAGGCCAGAAGATCTGGGTGGCCCGAGGAAGAAGGCCAACTTCCAATCTTGCCCATGGTCTCTTCCGGAACTGTCTTGCAATTTCTCCTACAAAGAATTATATTTATACTATAATTTAAAATGAGCCTCATACCTTTATATACCATTTCTCAGACCATTTCTCAGACTAAATAAGACATGATGTGAGACAAAATGTGCCCTGGATCTTTCCTCCCAAGAGTTGCCCCAAGTCTCGCACAGTACCCTGCATCAGCATCATGAGTCAAACTGCCCTAGGTGAAGTCCCTAATACAACTTCAATTGGACAAGGGTAGATTTATATGACACACTGAAGACAGGGAAATAGCAACAACTTGGTCTAAGGGCAGGCTTCCCTACCTCATCACCTAAAGGTGAGTTGAAATCTGAAGACACTCCAAACATAAGGAATGACTCTATGCTAGACTTTGTTCTAGGATGTTTGCAAAAAACCAGTATCTCAAATTACAGAGCACTGACTTTATGAAGCATGACTAAATGGGACTTTTCTGGTACCATAAAGACAGACTTTGGGTTTTGACAATAAACATGTCTGGATCGTTGAGTCAGTCTCAGAGTAGTATGCTTCATAGGTAGAGACACCCTGTACCAATTAGGCCAGTGGAATTTTCTTTCTAATTTCCCCAACAATTACTTTGCCTATGCAAAAAATATCGTACCATTCCAAAAACAAACAAAAATCTTGACATTTGCTCCCCCTTTTAATTATTCTTCTTTTTCTTTTTTCTTCTTTTAAATTTATATTTATATTATATTTATTTAAATGTATATTCTAATAAGCATTTCTTGTCTATTTTCTTTCTTTTTTATTTTGTTTACCAGAACCATAGAACCTGAATCATCTTGCTTGGCCTCATATTTCTAAGACTACCTAAAAACTGATGGAAATATAGTGGATAGAACCAGGGGCAAAGTTGTCTCAGGAGCTATGAGTGAAAATAAAAGCTGATAAGACCTGAATGCCAAAACGAATGTCAGTGACATAGCACAAAGAAACATAAAGAAATGCAAACTACAACAAGCTATACACATAAGGGACCTGCTAAAGTAGCAGTCCAGGGGGCTAAGTGTGGATGTATGGGATCCATGCTTGGAACAATGAATGAGGGAGGTCAACACTGGTGGTGGAAGTCGTTCTAATTCACTGCCACTATGTACCTTAAATACAATTTTGAAAGACTTGTAATTCACATTGGTCTCAATAACATTTATTATAAAAATTGTTCCAACACTCACCATCTCCAAAATAATATAGCTTCATTAAAGAGCTTTTGATAGTAAAGAGCAAACATTATGGTATAGTAGTTCATCTGGTACTTAATGTTAAATAGATAACTTCTTGTTTTCTTTGCCATCAAATGGGTATGAAAATCAAACATGGTTCCACTATTGCCTAAACTCATTCTATTGAGACTCCACTCTTGCTTTATCTTTGAGTATATAAAATCACTAAAACGTTATTATGAATTATCTTGTAGTCAGCCAATGAAATATCTGCCAAGAAATGTGTTTATCATTTAATTTGAAATAAATTCATACCCTTTGTGTACTACTTCATTATAAGGGGATAAAGTGGCACACATACTTTTTTTTATTAACAAAATGTCAAACCAGTGTCAATTTAAAAAAAGAGAAAGAAAACAGAGAGAGAGAGAGACAGATATACAAGAGTGTGACACCGGGGCTAGAGCATTGGCGCTAGAGGTAAGGCCTCTGCCTTTCCAGCACTAGCCTAGGATGGAACGCAGTTCGATCCCCCAGCTTCCTATAGGGTTCCCCCAAGCCAGAGCGATTTCAGAGTGTATAGCTAGGAGAAACCCCGAGCAAAATGGGTGGGGTCCAAAAACAAAAAGAAAAAGAAAGCAAAGAGTGAGACACAGAGAAATAGGAGACATGAGCAATGTGTCTGCCACAGTAGCAGGTTGGGTTGATGGTGGGAGTGTAACTGGGGACATTGTTGGTATAAAGTGTGTACTGGGGAAAGGTTGCATATATTCTCTGAAGGAAGCTCAATCATATAACTAAGTTTTAAACACAAATATCAATGAAATCAAATTGAATAAAGAAAATGAGTTGTAAAAAACTGATTCCAATGAATGTCCTGCTGATACCCGTTTAAGACATATTGCAGTCACTTTCACAGAAAGTCCCCTATTCTCTTCAATATTTCTTGGCTACTCTGTCTTGTGTCGTGTGCCAGTTTCATCTCCCAAGATACAATCTGTGCCCCCAGTACTTGTATCATTTGACTAGGATTTACCTCCTTTTATGTAAAGTTTCCCACTTCTGCTGATTCCCACTGTTACTGGTGCTGCAGTCACCAGTGGACACTGATCTGCACAGAGAAGAGAAAACTGCACTGAGTAACTCCCAAATATGGGCAAGGCTTGGTTTCTCTATCACCCGAGTATTCTCTAGTACTATAGGTGTGAAAATTATGTTGGGACAATGGTGGTGGGAATGTTGCACTGGTGAAGGGGGGGTGTTCTTTACATGACTGAAACCTAATCACAATATGTTTGTAATCAGTGTTTAAATAAAAATATTATTTAAAAAATGGAAATACCAATAAAATATGAGAAATAGAGAGTCCAGTCTTTTAAAAAGAAATCTCTGATTTCATACCATAAAAAGTATGACTGTTTATGCTAACTATACTATTATATAGTAATATACCATATATTGCTATACACCAGAGTATGCTTGTTAATTAAAGAATTTATCACATTACCAAATACAATCCTTGCTTGACAATTTCACAGTTGGCATACTGAAATATGTTCTGCTTAGCAGATAATGTTAAGCAGAAGAAAACTCTCTGACTATGTCATTGTTGTGAAAACAGGTGTTGAGTTTTGGGGAAAAAATTTACCCTGAAAGAATGTCAAAGGTGACCATTAGATGAAAGTTTGCATCTAAAATGTGTATTTTGTTTAATAATAAAAGCTAGCAGGTCTTTAATATTATAAAATTTATGTTTATCCTAAAAGCTCTATGCACAATATAACCCCCAAAGTTTTATTTATCAAAATTTATCTTTATCATTGATGAGGAGCCTAGAAATTGGAATAATTTAACATGTGGATGTGCAGTTTCATATTGATTATAAGCACTATGACCTATCCCATTAGGGTCAGGTCAAAAAGTACCACCTTTCCATAGATCTCCAATGTTTGTCTATAACTGGTGTCAATGGGTAAGTGGAGGGCTCCTCTAATTTTGCCTAATCTGAATTGTTCATAATACCTACCTATTCTGTAAAGAAATTTACCCTGAAAGAAGTTATGTGATGACCAGACCCAACTACAGAATTAATAGAAAGGAAATAAATAGCTATTTGAGGAAAGTAAGTAGAATGGGACACAGAAAGGGGGTGGGGGAGTTTAGCATGGTTTAGGATGATTAAGGGTTGGAGAAATAAGGCCAAGAAGAGAAAAACAAAAGGGAAAAGAATTTTTGCAGGAATTATCCCAAGCATTAGAGTAGACTTTCCTGACCAATGAGAGTGAGCTACTGAGGAAGCAGGTTCACTTTTCCAGGGACTATGAAACCCTTTATGACATCTCCTTGCATTCATTCCCTAGGACAAGCATGTTACCAGCCAAAAAGGGAGTTCTGCTCCAGAATGATCACAGAAATGAGAGAGAAGAAAAATGGGGGGTCAGGGAGAATGGCAGTGGTGATCTTTACATAGTGGGTCTGAGAAATAGATTGCTTTGAAATATTCCTGTATGAGAGGAACAACACGAGTTGGGATGAGGAAAAAATTAAGATATAATCCTGAGTGGATTACAGATAAAATTGTAAAACTTTGATGATGTTTATCTGCCCTTTGGAAACATGCAACTGACACAAAAATTAGTGTGCATGGAGAAAACCGAGTTTGTTTTATTGAGTGGCCAGCCCTACCTCTCGAATTAGTACAAAGAAAATGATTAGCAATGTTAGGGAAGAAAGTAGAGAAGGAAACAGAACGGGGTATTTGTCATGGTTTAGGAGGGTTAGATGTAAGTCAATTTGAGGAAAATGGACTCGGAATAGTTTTTCCTGACATTATTAAAAAAGTAAGTGTAGCTCTTGTGACCATCGAGTAATAGAGTTTCAAATGAAGCACGTTTACTTTTCCAGTGACATCCCTCAACTTATCATGACTATGAGCAAACTATGACATCCCCTTGTGCTTCCCAGGACAAGCCAGTCACCAGTCAAACAAGGAGTTTCAGCACCAGAATGGTCATGCACAATAATAGAGGAGAAATGTAGGGAGGAGTAAAATCATCATGATTTCTTTTCTTTCTCCCTTTTCACTGTGGGGTCAAAAGCTTTTTTCATTTCAACTGGTTTTTTATTGAGAAGGTACAATTGGAAGAATTTGATCATACCCTGCAGTTACTTGGAGCACTATATACATGCTGACTGGTTTCAAACTGAATTAATACTCATATATTTCAAGTGCTTTACATTTATCTTTTCCTAAGTCCTCCAAAATTGTCAGAATTGTATTTTATTTCTTTTTCAAAGTCAACAAAGGGAAAACTCTCCATACTATTTACTATTTATGGAGATTAGCCTCAGTAAATCTCAGTAAATATATAAAGATTTATCTCTACACTATTCCCCTTAAGGTTGAATGGCCATCATTGTAACCCTAGGGCATAAACACTCTCATTCAAAAAGATATTTTACACCATTTTTAATGCAGCACTTAGAACAATAGCTAAGATATGGAATCAGCATAGGAGTCTAAAGATAGATAAGTGGATCACAAAGATATAGTATATCTACATAATGGAATAATACATAGCTATAGGAATTAATGAAGTCATGTAATAAGTGCGACATGAATGAAAGTGGAATAAACATTAAATTGAAACAGTCAGAAGAAGGAAGACAAACCACAGAATAATCTCCTTTATATGTCTTAGATAGAAAAACTGGAACAGGGAATATAATCTTTTGAAAGGGGGAAATGTCTAGATCACCTTTGACCCAATAGCAAAAAGAAAGAACAGAGAAGGAAATAAATTGAGAGGAAGAAGTGATAGATATATCAATTGGAATCAGAGTTCAAGGGGATCAGAGTATATCAGGGATTTAAAAGAGTCATGCAATTAAATATCGAAATGACAGAATCAACTACACTAAAAAATGAGATCCAAATTAACAACCAAAATAATAAATGTGCCTATCAAGATGCAAGGAAAGGGGAAATGCAAAGTGGCTCAGGCGGACCCTGAGTATTTTTTTCTAAAAAAATTTTTAGGGAGACAGGAAGGTGGTGGTAGTGGAAGTTGGGAGGGTACTTGGGACAGACAGGTTAGTGTGACTGCAGGACATGGGAGAGGGATCAAAAAGAGTGTTGGATGTTTTAAGGGGGCCAATTAGGGAACTGGTGGTGATGGAATGATGGGATATTTGCGGGAAGTGGTTAGTGGGATTTTGGGAAAGTGTACTCTAAACTCTAAACGCCGCAGCATCCTTAGCCAAATGAAAGTGAGGTTCAGCTGAAATGCGTTTATTTCCCAGTGACATCATACATCATATTGTGACTATGATGCCCCTGATGACACCCCCTTGCACTTGCCAGGACACTCATGTCCAGCCATCCAAATAAGGAGATTTTGCTCAAAAAGTCATGCACAAGAAATAAGGAGGAATGTGGGGAGGGGGAATAGCACCATGCTTTCTTTTCCTATTGGGTCTGGGAAATAGATTATCCTAAGTGGATTCCCATTTTAGAGATATTTTTATTTTGATTTATTGAGTATGTTCTCTCTGCACATCTCTAGATGGAAATTACAAGAACATTTATGATTAAATCCTGAGTGGATGAATCATAAGGATTAGATGGGATTTACAAACTTTTAATATGTTCATCTGCCCTTTGGGAGCATGTAACTGATATAAGATCTAAGTGTGCGTGGAGAAAACCTGATTTTATTTGCTACACTGTCTCAGTTTTGTTTTTATGGATTTTCCAGTTTACTTGGTCTTCTTTTAAGAAGGTGAAATCGTGTGAATTTTGTCACAACCTGCAGTGAATTGGAGGGCTACATATATGGTGACTATAAGACCTGAAGCATTCAATTGCACAGAAAGAGCCCTACACTCTCCATTATTTCTGGGCTCCACACTTCTGGGTCCAGTGCCATTTTCATTCTTCCAGATACCTTGAGTGCCCTCCTTTACATGTATCTGCTGGATAAGAGGTGCCTCCATTTGTGAAAGTTTTCCATTCCTGGCCATTTCTTACTCTGCTAGTGCTGTAACACTTGCGGAGTCTTGACACTTGCATTAGAAGAAATAGCTCCCACAAATGAGCAAGGCTCAGTTCCTTTAGCAACAGAACTGACCATGAAGCAGCTTGAGGAGACCAAGCATAAAAAGGAAGAGAGGACATTATTTAAAAAAAAAAAAAGGCTTATGCTGTAGTGTTTAACCTGCTATGGTGGCTCAACCTACTCCTTCCAATCACTAGCTTCAAAAAAGATTTGGCTATACTAAGTCATAGCAGTACCAACCTTCAGACTGTCCCTGGAGTGTGCCTCCATTCCCATGCAGTGTGCAGTTTGACTTACATATATGTGATCCTGTCAATCCTATTAATGCAGAGGCCAGAAGATAGAGCGATGACAAGGAGTCTGGGTTTTAAGGTTAAACCTTGGCAGGAGGGATGCAAAGTTAGTGTTACAGAAAGACAATGATGTACTTGTAAATAAATTGGGATGTCAGGAAGGAGGTTGTGTGGGAGATAGGAGGGTACTTGTAGATGATCTATGATCAGTCTGGAGCACATGGTTTAGAAAAGATAGATGTTTTCGGAAGGTCGCAGAAGATTTGAAGTGAGGAGTATGAGTTTGGTTGTGATGGAAGTAGTTGTGGTGCTGAGTGGTTGGATTAGTCAGATTTTTGTCAGTGCCTTGTATATTTTGGAGATTAGCTGCTTGTCTGATGGGTATTGTGTAAATAGTTTCTCTCACTCAGTGGGGGGCTCTTGTATCCTGGGCGCTATTTCTTTTGAGGTGCATTAGCTTCTCAGTTTAACATATTCCCATCTGTTAATCTCTGTTTTCACTTGCTTGGAGAGTGCAGTTTCCTCTTTGAAGATGCTTTTAGTCTCAATGTCCTGGAGTGTTTTACCTAGGTGTTGTTCTATATACCTTATGGTTTCAGGTCTGATATCGAGGTCTTTCATCCATTTTGGATTTAACCTTTGTACATGATGTTAGCTGTGGGTCTAAATTCAATTTTTTGCAAGTGGCTAGCCAGTTGTGCCAACAACACTTGTTGAAGAGGATTTCTTCGCTCCTTTTAGGATTTCTTGCTCCTTTATCAAAAATTAGGTGATTTTATGTCTGGGGAACATTCTCTGAGTATTCAAGCCTATTCCACTGACCTGAGGGCCTGTCTTAATTCCAATACCATGCTGTTTTGATAACTATTGCTTTGTAGTACAGTTTAAAGTTGGGGAAAGTCATCCCTCCCATATTCTTTTTCCCAATGATAGCTTGAGCTATTCTAGTGTGTTTATAGTTCCAAATGAATTTCAAAAGTGCCTGATCCACTTTGAAGAATGTCCTCGGTATCTTTAGAGGGATCGCATTAAATTTATACAATGCTTTGGCGAGTATTGCCATTTTAATGATGTTAATTCTGCCAATCCATGAGCAGGGTATGTGCTTCCATTTTCATGTGTCCTCTCTTATTTCTTGAAGTAGGGTTATATAGTTTTCTTTGTATAGGTCCTTCACATTTTAGTCAAGTTGATTCCAAGATATTTGAGTTTGTGTGGCACTATTGTGAATGGGGTTGTTTTCTTAATGTCCATTTCTTCCTTATTACTGTCTGTATATAGAAAGTCCATGATTTTTGTGTGTTAATTTTGTAGCCAGCCACCTTGCTATATGAGTCTATTGTTTCTAGAAGCTTTTTTGTAGAGACTTTAGGGCTTTCTAGGTAGAGTATCTTGTGATCTGAAAACAGCGAGAGCTTTACTTCTTTCTTTCCTATCTGGATTTCCTTGATATCCTTTTTCTTGCCTAATTGCTATAGGGAGTACTTCCCGTGCTATGTTGAATAGGAGTGGTGAGAGAGGACAGCCTTGTCTTGTGCCAGAATTTAGAGGAAAGGCTTTCAGTTTTTCTCCATTGAGGAAAATATTTGCCTCTGGCTTGTGGTAGATGGCCTTAACTATATTGAGAAAGGTTTCTTCCATTCCCATCTTGCTGAGAGTTTTGATCAAGAATGGGTATTGGACCTTATCAAATGCTTTCTCTGTGTCTATTGATATGATCATGTGATTTCTATTTTTCTTGTAGTTCACATTGTCTATTATGTTGATAGATTTATGGATATTAAACCAGCCTTGCATTCCTGGGATGAAACCTACTTGATCATAGTGGATGATCTTCTCAGTAAGGCATTGAATCCTATTTGCCAGGATTTTGTTGAGGATCTTTGCATCTGTATTCATCAGCAATATTGGTCTGTAATTTTCTTTTTTGGTAGCATCTCTGTCTGGTTTAGATATCAAGGTAATGTTGGCTTCATAAAAACAGGAAGTGTTCCTTTTTTTTCTATTTTATGAAGAGTTTTGCCAGAATTGATAGAAGTTCCTCTTGAAAGGTTTGAAAGAATTCATTAGTAAATCCATCTGGGCCCGGACTTTTGTTTTTGGGCAGATATTTGATTACTGTCTTAATTTCCTTAATCGTGATGGGTGTGTTTAGATATGCTACATCCTCTTCATTCAACCATGGAAGTTATAAGAGTCCACAAATTTATCTATTTCTTCCAGGTTTTCATTTTCAGTGGCATAATATTTCTCAAAGTAGTTTCTGATTACCCTTTGGTTCTCTACCATATCAGTAGTGATCTCTCCTTTTTCATTATTAATACGAGTTAACAAGTTTCTCTCTCTCTCTATCTTTGTTAGTTTTGCCAGTGGTCTATCAATCTTGTTCATTTCTTCAAAGAACCAACTTCTGCTTTCGTTGATCTTTTGGATTGTTTTTTGGGTTTCCACTTCATTGATTTCTGCTCTCAGCTTTGTTATTTCCTTCTGTCTCCCTATTTTTGGATCCTTTTGTTGAGTCCTTTCTAATTCTATGAGCTGCATCATTAAGCTATTTAGGTATGCCCCTTCTTCCTGATGTGTGATCGCAAAGCTATAAATTTTCCTCTCAGTACCGCTTTTGCTGTGTCCCATAGGTTCTGATAGTTTGTGTCTCCATTGTCATTTGTTTCTAAGAATGTTTTGATTTCCTATTTGATTTCATCTCGGACCCACTGGTTATTCAGTATTAGGCTGATTAACTTCCAGGCATTAAGTTTTTGTTCTGTGTCCTTTTATAGTTCACATATAATTTCAGGGCCTTGTGGTAGCAAAGGTAGACTGCAAAATTTCTATCCTCTTGATATTATGGAGTATGTTTTATGTGGTAGCATGTAGTCTATCCTGGAGAATATCCGATGTACATTAGAGAAGAATGTGTATCTAGGCTTCTGTGGGTGGAGTGTCCTGTATATATCTACTAGCCCTCTTTCTTCCATTTCTCTTTTCAGGTCTAGTATATTCTTGTTGGGTTTCAGTCTGGTTGACCTGTCAAGTGTTGACAATGCCATGTTGAGGTCTCCCAAAATTATTGTGTTGTTACTGATATTATTTTTCAGATTTGTCAACAATTATATTAAATATTTTGCTGGTCCCTCATTCAGTGCATATATGTTTAGGAGAGTGATTTCTTCCTGCTGTACTTATCCCTTGATTAATACAAAATGCTCATCTTTATCCCTTACAACTTTCCTAAGTATAAATTTTGCATCATATTATATTTGTATGGCCACTCTGGCTTTTTCATGGGCGTTGTTTGCTTGGATGTTTTTCCTCCAGCCCTTTATTTTGAGTTTATGTTTTTTCTGACTATTCAGGTGCTTTTCTTGTAGGCAGCAGAAAGCTGGATTAAGTTTTTTGATCCATTTAGCCACTCTGTGTCTCTTAACTGATGCACTTAGTGCATTGACATTGTGAGAAAGAATTGCTCTGGGACTTAGTGCCATCTTTATCTCGAAGTTTGGTGTGTCTGTTGGTCAGTCTTGTCTTAAATTAGGCCGTTCAGTTTTTTTTTTAAGAATGGTTTTGAACCTGTAAAGTTTCTGAGCTGTTGTTTGTCTGTGAAACCATATATAGTTCCTTCAAACCTGAAAGTGAGTTTTGCTGGATGCAGTATTCTAGGCGAAGCATTTAATTCATTTAGTGTTTTCACTATGTCCCACCACTGCCTTCAGGCCGAAAATGGATCACAGCACAGAAGACAGGCAGATAGGGGTGCTGGCATTTGAGTTCCAGCAGAGTTCAGTGGCTTCCCCTTTCTGGGCGTGTAAGCTCACCTCCAGGGAAGGCACAGGGAAGGCAAGCCATTGGCAGATGTGCCACACACAAAGGATGAAATCAGGCCAAAAATGGAGCACAGCACAGGAGACAGGCAAATGGGGTTGCTGGCATTTGAGTTCCAGCAAAGTTCAGCAGCTTTCCCTTTCTGGGCTTGTAAACTCACCTCCAGGGAAGGCTCCAGAGAAGTCGAGCTGTCCACAGATGAGCCACATACAGGATGAAATCAGGCCAAAAATAAAGCACAGCACATAAGACAGGCAGATAGGGGTGCTGGCATCTGAGATCCAGCAGCCTTCCTCAATTCTCTCTCACTCTGAAGCAGGCAGGTTCACCGGCAGGAAAGCTGATGAAATCCAGTCTCAGGCAGCTGGAAACCGCATGGCTCAAGATTGCTTCTGCACCCTTCTAACTCCCAGCAGAAACCAACAGGAATCAATGTGTGTACATCCCGATCCACCTCTGAAGCAGGCAGGATCATCAGCACAAACGCTGATGAAATCCAGTCTCAGGTAGCTAAAAACAGCATGACCCAAGATGGCTTCTGCACCGTTTTGACCTCCGGCAGACACCAGCAGGAATCTGTGTCTGTACATCCTGAACCCGTAGCCACCATGTTTATTTTGAAAATAAATGCGGGGGGCCGGGCAGTGGCGCTAAAGGTAAGGTGCCTGCCTTGCCTGCACTAGCCTTGGATGGACCGCGGTTCGATCCCCCGGTGTCCCATATGGTCCCCCAAGCCAGGAGCGACTTCTGAGCACATAGCCAGGAGTAACCCCTGAGCGTCACCGGGTGTGGCCCAAAAACCAAAAAAAAAAAAAAAAAAGAAAATAAATGCGGGCTGTCAAAAAAAAAAAGACATTATAGAGGAACAACAAAACCCATTTTATGAGTGTGTTTATTTATCTAATGTTATGGCACATGCTAGTTCCATAAGATCCACAAAATGCTATCTATTCTGGTTATTCTAAGTAGATGTATAAATAGGATTACCTGAGAGTGCTATGATTAAAAAAATAAAAGGAAAAAAACTAATGGATTGCACTAACAAGTTGCTTCTAGTGCAAAAGATTCTTATGATATATGTCCATACTTAAAAACAAGGAAGCCTGTAATAGAGGCTAATAAATTATACA
The DNA here is from genome assembly GCF_024139225.1 of Suncus etruscus. Lineage (NCBI taxonomy): Eukaryota > Metazoa > Chordata > Mammalia > Eulipotyphla > Soricidae > Suncus > Suncus etruscus. Next base: position 69,499,630 of record NC_064856.1, read on the forward strand.
CCCAAGTTGAGACTCTAGAGAAAAAAAAGTACTTTGGAAAATACCAAAATGCTTCATCATGGTTAGCAGAGTTGTCACTTCTATATCCTTGGCCACAGTGACTTACATAGTATGCACAAAAGATTTTGGTCTAGAGCTACAGAATAGTAAAAGGTTTAGCCTTGTTCTTTTCATGCAGTCAGTCAACCCAAGTTGGGTTACATGCATTGCATACGGTCCCCCACATATTGTGAAGAGTGATGATCCCTATGTACAGAACCTTGAATGAAACCTATGCATGGCTGAGTGGAATCCCCAAACAAACAAACAAACACTAAATTTGTTCTTGACTCAAAAGAGGATTGATTTGTTATTTTCCACTGAGCTTTCAAGAACTTTCTGTGCTTGGGTTAGAGCTGACTGAATGTAGCAATCTTGGGGTGCAGGATGGGTCATACTAGAAATATAAATAGTGTACATAGAGTTTTAAATCAGATCAAATCAATAATAAATAAATAATAAATTATTGACCATATTCAGGTATTTAAGAGAAAGTCAGAGAATTTGAGAAGAGTCAGAGTCAGTGAGAAAGCAGTTTTTCTAAGAGATGCACCACATAGTCAGACTTTTTTAAAATTCCTAACCACTTCATCAAATGTGACCTTGTAGTCATAAGGGTTTAAGTCAATGTGTCCAAACAAATCATTCCCTTTTCACACAGATCTTCTATTTAGAGACTAGGTTTCGTTCCTTTCTTCAAGAGATTTCAAGCTGTATCAGATGTCTGGCTCACTGGCTGTATGGATTTTGAAGAGTTGCCTGAAAACCAATTCACCGAATCCTTATTTTTATGACCTTACTTATTCTTGAGTACAAACAAATATACAACTTTTGCATATTAATTTTTGTTTGTTTGTTTGTTTGTTTGTTTGTTTGAGTTTCTGGTCACACTCCGCAGCGCTCAGGGGTTACTTCTGGCTCTATGCACAGAAATCGCTCCTGGCAGCTCAGGGGGCCATACCAGGGTTTAAACCACTGTCCTTCTGCATGCAAGGCAAAAGCCCTGCCTCCATATTCTCTCTTTAGCCTCTGCATATTACTTTTCTTCTTCTTTATTTGAACATCTTGATTACATAAATGATTGTGATTAGGTTTCAGTCATGTAAAGAAAACCCCCTTCTCCAGTGCAACATTCCCACCAACAATGTCCCCAATCTCCCTCCATCCCACCACACCCCCACCTGTACTCCAGACAGGCTTTTCAGTTTCCTCATTCATTCACATGATGATGGTAGTTCTCTGTGTAGTTATTTCTATAGCTGTACTCACCACTCTTTGTGGTGAGCTTCATGGAGTGAGCTGGTGTTCCATCCCTCCTCTCATTGTCTCTGAGGATTGTTACAAAAATGACTTTTATTTTTCTTAAAACCCATAGATGAGCGAGACTATTCTGCATCTCTCTCTCTCTCCTGACTTATTTCACTCAGCATAGTAGATTCCATGTACATCCATGTATAGGAAAATATCAAGACTTCATCTCTTCTGGCGGCTGCATAATATTTCATTGTGTATATGTACCACAGTTTCTTTAAACATTCGTCTGTTGAAGGGCATCTTGGTTGTTTCCAGAGTCTGGTTATTGTGAATAGTGCTGCAATAAATATAGGTGTGAAGAAGGGGTTTTTGTATTGTATTCTTGTGTGCTTAGGGTATATCTCTAGGAGTGGAATAGCTGGGTCGAATGGGAGCTCAATTTCCAGATTTTGAAGGAATCTCCATATTACTTTCCATAGAGGCTGTACTAGGAGGCATTCCCACCAGCAGTGGATAAGAGTTCCTTTCTCTTCACATCCCCACCAGCACTGATTGTTCTCATTCTTTGTGATGTGCACCAATCTCTGCAGTGTGAGGTGGTATCTCATCGTTGTTTTGATTTGCATCTCCTTGATGATTAGTGAAGAGGAGCATTTTTTCATGTGCCTTTTGGCCATTTGTATTTCTTTTCTTATCAAAGTGTCTGTTCATTTTTTCTCCCCATTTTTTGATGGGATTAGATTTTTTTTCTTGTAAAGTTCTGTCAGTGCCCTGTATATTTTAGATATTAGCCCCTTATCTGAAGCGTGTTGGGTGAATTGTTTCTCCCACTTGGTGGGTGACTCTTGTATCCTGGGCACTATTTCTTTTGAGGTGCAGAAGCTTCTCAGTTTAATGTATTCCCATCTGTTGATCTCTGCTTCCACTTGTTTGGAAAGTGCAGTTTCCTCCTTAAAGATGCTTTTAGTCTCAATGTCATGGAGTATTTTACCTACACGTTGTTCTATATACCCTATGGTATCCGGTCTGATATCAAGGTCTTTAATCCATTTGGATTTTACCTTCCTACATGATGTTAACTGGGGGTCTATGTTCGCTTTTTTGCAAGTGGCTAACCAGTTCTGCCTGCAACACTTGAAGAGATTTTCCCTGCTCCCCTTAGGATTTCTTGCTCCTTTTTCAAAAATTAGGTGATTGTATGTCTGGGGAATGTTCTCTGAGAACTCAAGCCTATTCCACTGATCTGAGGGTCTGTCTTTATTCCAATACCATGCTGTTTTGATAACTATTGCTTTGTAGTACAGTTTAAGGTTGCGGAAAGTAATGCCTCCCATTTTCCTTTTCCCTAGGAGTGCTTTAGCTATTGGAGGGTGTTTATTGTTCCAGATGAACTTCATAAGTGTTTGATCCACTTCTTTGAAGAATGTCATGGGTATTTTTAAGGGGATCACATTAAATCTGTATAATGCTTTGGGGAGTATTGCCATTTTAATGATGTTAATCCTGACAATCCATGAGCAGGGTATGTGTTTCCATTTCCGTGTGTCCTCTCTTATTTCTTGGAGCAGGGCTTTATAGTTTTCTTTGTATAGGTCCTTCAATCTTTGGTCAAGTTGACTCCAAGATATTTGAGTTTGTGTGGCACTATTGTGAATGAGATTGCCTTCCTGACTTCCATGTCTTATTTACCATTATTGGTGTATAAAAAAAGCCATTGATTTCTTTAGGTTGATTTTGTAGCCTGCCACCTTTCTATATGAGTCTATAGTTTCTAGAAGCTTTTTTGGTAGAGTCTTTAGGTTTTATAAGTTGAGTATCATGTTATCTGCAAAGAATGAGAGCTTGACTTCTTCCTTTTCTATCTGGATTCCCTTGATATCTTTTTCTTGACTGGTCACTATAGCAAGAACTTCCAGTACTATGTTGAAGAGGAGTGGTGAGAGCGGACAGCCTTGTCTGGTACCAGAATTTAGAGGAAAAGATTTTTTAGTTTTTTTCCATTGAGGAAAATATTTGCCATTGGCTTGTGGTAGATTGCTTCAACTAGATTGAGAAATGTTCCTTCCATTCCCATCTTGCTAAGAGTTTTGATCAAGAATGGGTGTTGGACCTTATCAAATGCTTTCTCTGCATCTATTCATATGATCATGTGATTATTTTTCTTGTTGTTGATGTTGTGTATGATGTTAATAGATTTATGGATGTAAAACCATCCTTGCATTCCTGGGATGAAACCTAGTTTATCATAGTGTATGATCTTCCTGATGATGCATTGGATCCTATTTTCCAGGATTTTGTTGAATATCTTTGCATCAGCATTCATGAGGGATAGTGGTCTGTAATTTTCTTTTTTGGCAGCGTCTATGTCTGGTTTTGCTATCAAGGTGATGTTGGCTTCATAAAAGCTGTTTGGGAGTGTTCCCGTTTTTTCAATTTCATGGAAGAGCTTGGCTAGGATTGGTAGTAGCTCCTCTTGAAATATTTGAAAAAATTCATTAGGAAAACCATCTGGCCCTGGGCTTTTCATTTGGGGCAGATATTTGATTACAGTTTCAATTTCCTCAGGGGTTACTTCTGGCTCAATGCTCAGAAATCGCTCCTGGCAGCTGGGGAGCCATCTAGCTTACCGGGATTCTAACCACTGTCCTTCTGCATGCAAGGCAAATGCCCTGCTTCCAAGCTCTCTCTCTCTCTAGCCCCTGCATATTATTTTTAAACTGAATAAATAAAGTGTATATCTACAGAACTGTCTCTCATGAAAGAATGGTACTTGTCTTAATCTGTCCAGGTTCTTAATTAAAAAAAAGTAACATAGTCTATCACAAAGGACCTAGAGGAGAGTGATGGAGCATGGACAGAGCCTGAGGATATTTCCATAACAGTATGCTTCAAGGGAGTAGAGTTCCTTGGGCCAGGGGGATTCCCTTTCTAATCTCCTCAATATGTACTGTACTTATGCAGAAAAAAATATAAGAAACACAAAAAAAATTTTTTTTGTTTTTTTTTTTGTTACTTGTTTTTCTTTCTTTCTTTAGGGAGAGATAAAGGATCAGGATTGAGGGGCTGAGAGGATAGAAGGATAGAAGGAGTTCTGAAGGACGGAGGATTATATATAACAGGGGCTCTAGACAATATAAGCATTGATTGTTTAAAATATAGATCAGCAGAGCAAACAAATGAGGAATGAGGGGGTGAGAAGATAGAAGGGATTTCTTAGGTGGTGAACAGGGTCGGGGAGAAGGGCTAACATATAATAGGACTATATCATTATATGTAGGAACATTAACAGTAGATTAGACAAATATAGAGGAGTTCATCACCTACCCACTGACACCCACTCATAGGCAATCATTGGAGGTCTACTTAAAGATTGTAGTTTCGGGCCTGACTTTCATGGGATCAGTCATAGTGCTTAAAAAAGAGGGTCTGCACATCAGGGTGTAACGTTATTCCAATTTCTAGGCACATCATCAATACTGCGTTCACTTTTGCCGGAGAAGACTTTTACAGACGATGGCCACTTTACTCCCAGCTCATCACAGACCTCAAAGAATTCTCCTCAGTCACTTCCAGGGGGCATTGAAGAAGTACAAAAGGTTGCTCGGGTGCTGGATACGATTCTTGGCCGCCTGCTCTGGAGTGGAAAAGTGGTTGTATCTCGACTCACTAAAGGCTTTGTAACTGCAGGAACCGTCTTCCAGCCCATACGACTGGCCGGGCATGATGGCAGGCTGCTTGGAGACACACACGTTCAGCTTCTGCCCGAACATGAAGTTGTTGTTGAGGTGAGTGATGGCACGGTCCACAGCGTAGCCATCAGCCATCTCCACCATGGCAGGCCCAGGCTGCTTTTCATGAATTTGACCTTCTCCACATTGCCATACAGGCAGAAGACATTGCAGAATCGGTCACAGTTCATCTTAAGACTGGTCCAAGCCAAAGACCATGAGCACGGGGCTGTCCTGTGAGGGCCATACTCCATACTCGGGTGATGGGGAAGGGGGTGGGGGTGCCCATACTGGGGGCCGTAGCGACCCCCTACGGGTGGGCCCATCCTTCACCCTTCGTAGTGAGGTGGGGGGGCATAGCCCTCATCATGGTAATGGCTGTGGTACCCACCTCGGGGCCCTCTATATTCCGCAGGATGACCTCCCAGGAGAGGGGGCTATCTCTGGCGTTTGTTGGGGTTGCTGCTTGGGTCACCTTGTCCACTGAGATTGGGGTTAGTGTAGTCCCAAATATCCTGATCATTCTTGAACACATTGAAGTGTGTAGGCTTTGAATATTCAATCTTCAGAGTGCAGCAGCCCGAGTAGATGTCAGCCCCGTTGAGGGAGGCCTTGGCCCATTGGGCACTCTGCACGGAGTCAAATTGCACCATGGCCTGGACTCCATTCTTGTGGAAAATGACGATTCTCTGGACAGGGCCACAAGGGTTACAGATAGTGTACAGAACATCCGTAGTGATATAGTAGATGGGGTTCAAGATGGTGCAGAGAAGCACACTGTTGACACTCCTGGAATCATCCGAGCCTCCAGGGCGGGAGATCTGGCTGGTCGAGTAATTCACAAAAACAGGGTGACCAGCGATGTAGATTTGGTTGTCGTTCATGGCGTTGCAAGCCCAATCTTCAAACTCCACCAACGCTTGTCTTATTCTAGGCATCACCACCACATAGTTGATGGGTCCAAATTCCTGCAAGGCCTCGACAAGATCAGCTTCTACCACACCATCAACCAGGCCCCTGATGTGGACGACTGGGGAAGCGTGGGTTTTGTGCGGGTCATCAAAGTTCTCCCCGCCTCCACCGCCCCGCCTCCTCAGCCGGTGCAGCTGCCTCCGTGCTGGTCACCGGTATTGTCAGTCTTGAGCCACATAGGGGCTCTGCCGCCCTCACTGCAGCCGCCACCACCTCTAAAGTCCGCCACCACCTCTAAAGTCCGCCACCACCATCTTCACCATCTCTCCGGAATGCCTCCGCTGCTCGTCTGGCTGCTGCCTCTGCTCCAGCCGCCAACGCTGTTTCTCCAACTATTATGGTTTTACAGTGGCTGAAGAAATAAGGATGAAAAGCATAGAATTCATGACTAGGCACAATTTTGTGTATGTTATTACTATAATAGTACTCTAATAATTATGATCTATATCATATATATATAATAACAAATCCAAGGAAAGTTAAGATGGATCACTTTCCCCAACTTTAAACTGTATTACAACGCTATGTTCATTAACACAGCATGGTACTGGAATAAAGACAGACTCTCAGAGCAGTGAAATAGACTTGAGTGTTCAGCAAAAGCTTTCCAGACATACAATCAATTAATATTTGATAAAGGGGCAAGACATGGAGAATAAAGCAAGGAAAGCCTCTTAAACAAGTGGTGTTGACACAACTGGTCAGACCCTTGCAAAAAAAATGAACTCAGGTCTCCTTCTAGCACCATGCACAAAGGTCAAGTCCTAATTGATTAAGTACCTTGACAACAGGCCTGAACCATAAGGTATATAGAAACCATGTAGGTAAGACACTCCATGACATTTATACTAAGGGCATCTTCACGGAGGAAACAGCACTCTCCAAACAAGTGGAAGCAGACATAAACACATGGGACTATATTAAGCTGAAAAACTTCTGTACATCAAAGAAAATAGCCCCGAGTATACAAAAGCCTAACACAGAATGGGAGAAACTGTTCACCATATACTCATCAGATAAGGGTCTACTATAAAAATATACAAGATACTGACACAAATTACCAAGAAATAAACATCTAACCTATCAAAAAATGGGGAGAAGAAATGAACAATTTCTCAAAAAAGAAATACAAATGGCCACAAGGCACATGAAAGTAAAATGCTCCACATCGCTAATCACTAGGAAAATACTAATTAAAATAAAAATTGGGTAGCCTCAAGAATCAGAGACTTGCACACATCACAAAGAACAAGAAGATTCAATGCGGGAGTGGGGTGGGGGGGAAGATATGAGAGAGAGGAACTCGTATTCACTGCTGGTGGGAATGCCATCTAGTCCAGACTTTGTGGAAAACAATGTGACGATTCCTTAAAAAAAAAAAAAAACTCTGAAAATTGAGATCCCATATGATCCAGCTATTCCACTCCTAGGAATATACCCTAGGAACACAAAAATGCAATTCAAAAATGTCTTCCTCATGCCTATATTCATTGCAGCACTATTTATTATAGTCAGACTCTGGAAACAACCAAGATGCCCTTCAACAGATGAGCAGCTAAAGAAACGGTGGTACATATACACAATGGAATATTATGCAGCCTTCAGGAGGGATGAAGTCATGAAATTTTACTATAAATGGATGTACATGGAATCTATTATGCTGAGTGAAATAAGTCAGAGGGAGAGAGATAGACACAGAATAGTCTCACTCATCTATACGTTTTCAGAAAATTAGGACATTATTATAATAATCCGTAGAGACAATAGAGATGAGGGCCAAAAGACCCGTTCACAAACTGAAGCGAACCACATAGAGTGGTGAGTGTAGTTAGGGAAATAACTACACTAATAACTATCATGACCATCTTAATGAGTCAGTGAAGTAGAATGCCTTTCTTGAATACAGGCAGGGGTTCGGTAGGAGGGGTGGGAGCATTGGTGGTGTGAATGTTGCCCTTTTCCCTAATGAAGAGGGTGTTCTGCTTATGACTGAAACCCAACTACAATCATGCTTATAAGCATGGTGCTTAAATTAATATTTTATATAAAATGTAATATTCATAGAACTGCTTCATTAAAAATATTAAAAATCAAAGTGTCTAAAAGAAAAAGGTGAGAGAGAGGGTGAAAGAGAGACAGAAAGACAGACAGAAATCATACAGAGTGCCTGGAATCTAGTTGTAGTCAGGTGCTAAAGGTATCTTAACCTTTTAATTATTAATCTGACCCAACATCACAGAAAGTTTATGAAAAGGAAAGTTTATGCCTGTTCCATGAATTATTCTTTTTAGCTGTGGAAAATCAAGAAACAAAGGAAGAAGCATTGTATTATTTCTGCTTCTAGATATTGATTGCTGTAACTCAGTGGTATCAAACTCATGGCCCACGGGCCTTTTGTGGCCCTCCGTACAACATTTTATGGCCCGTGGCCAGCCTTCAAATATCGCAGTACTCTCGGTTATTCGCTTACCAAATAATCGCAATAAAAATAGCATTAGTTAGAAAAACATGGCATTAAACATTTGCATACCCGGAGCAGTTCCCTTAGGGGTATGCAAATGTTTGATGAGATTTTTTGCAATGTTTTTTCTTACTACTGCTATTCTTACTGCAAATCTTCGGTAAGCCAAATCCCTTTTGAGGCTTTCCCTCATCCCGACTTTGCCTCCGGCAGCCCACAGGTAAATTGAGTTTGAGACCCCCGTTGTAACTCATCAAAGAGTTCTGAAAGAAAGTAATTTCCTAAAGTGCAGCTAGGTGACAAAGATGGTTGTATGATTCTGTAAACCCCGACAGGCCAGCAGGGGGCGCGGTCCATAAGGTTTGGGAAGAGGCAGGTTTCAGAGTACTGGAAGCCTGAGATATTTGGGAAGGGTTATCAGCAGGTGGCTGTGAAGAGTTACTCTACCACAGCAGGGAACAGTCCAGTGAAGCAAGTCTTTGGGAAAGTCCTGGCCTGGAGTCCCGGATGTCGTGAATTTTTCACTGATTCCTACTGACCCTTACTGATTGCTTCACCTCTCTAGCCCAGTTTCAAAGGGGTGTCTGCGTGAGAGCTATTGCTAAATTTTCAGAGAAATATCGTACATAGCATAAAAATCACTGTCAAGAACAGAACATGATCATCCTCATCTTCATCCTTCTCCCACTTCCTCCCTCCTCTTCCTCCTCCTACTTTTAATTTGCCCTTTAGTTTCCTCTGAAGCTTAATCCTGAAACTTAACCTTTCCAATCAACTAGGGCTGAAAGTCCCAGCACATGACAGTGAGTCTTTGGACACATCCCAGGAGAAATCTAGCTCTTCCAGTCGCTGCTCTATGAGGGAGGGTGACCCAGATTCCACCCTTTTTCTGATGATCCTTTGTTAACTGCAAATATTACATAATAATGTGAAGATCCGTACTTCTGGCACAGCTCCCTTGACTCCACAGGGCCATTTTGGAGAAGAATGAATAGGGCAGCTCTACTTTTTCTCTCTTTACTCTCAGAAAGCACCAGTGACGTCTGTGTCACCCTCTTATTCCCAATTTTATTTAAGTTTTGGCGGACTCTGTGGAGGCTGGCCAGGCAGGTTTTCTGTCAGTGTTTGGCCAGGGCAAGACAGGACAGGGAGTATCCAGGGGTGCTGGCAGCCATTATTAGTGATAGAGAATGTGAGCATCAGGAACCACTGTAGAGGAACAGAAGCCTACGAACATTGTGGGGAACCGGACTTGTGCCCACATTGCAAATACCTCTACAGTATGGGAGAACAGAGGCCAAGATTTGATTAAAGCAGTTCAAATTCCAGAATAAGAGTCCTATAGAGTATCTACTTTATGGGCCTTTGAAATACCAACCTCCCCATACAACCAAACCTTGAATATGAAGGCCTCCATGCTGTGCTTTTCTTTTCCTAGGCTTTCTGATATCCCCTTGTATCTTTCCATTCTAGTCAATTCCCCCTTTGAGACTATGTCCCAGTCCCCAGACTTGACGACTTTGGGGGAAACCAGTAGTTATGTATTCTCTACCCTTATGACTCACTCAACTCTAAATTGATATGGAGATTCTGACGAGATAGTACAAGGTGAATGCATTTGCAGAGCATATGTCTGTGCTGGCCAAGACCCTCACTGAAATCCCCACCAGGGCCAGGAGTGATGTCTTAAATAGCCAGTAGTAGTCCCTGGGTACCACCATGCATGACCCAAAAATACAAAAACCAAATAGAAAGTAATATAACATTATGTTGATATGGAGGAGCATGTCTTCAAGTTGAAAACCTCTTCCCCCAACTTTAAATTCTATTAGAGTGATTTTGCAAGCAGTAAGTCGTCTGCCTTGTCTGCACTAGCCTAAGATGGACCATGGATCCACCTGGAATGCGATATGGTCCCCCCAGCCAGGATCGATTTCTGAGTGCTTAGCCAGGTGTAACAACTGAGCATCACTGGGTGAGGTCCAAAGACCAAAAAATTGTATTACAATGCAATAGTCATTAAAATAGCATGTTATTGTAATAGAGACAGACTCTCAGATCAATCAAATATACAAGTTTCTACGTAATGTTATCCAGACATTCAATCAATTAATCTTTGATAAAAGGCAAAAATTGCAAAATGGATCAAGGAAAGCCTCTTTAACAAATGGTGTTGAGACATCTGGTTAGCCACATGTTAAAAATACCTCAAATACCCATCTAACACCATGCACAAATGTCAACTAAACATAGGTTATAGACCTTGATATCAGAACCCAAATCATAAGGTATATAGAATAAAACATAGGCAAAACACTTTATGACATGAGACTAAAGGCATCTTCAAGGAGGAAACACCACACTCCAAACAAGTGGAAGCAGAGATAAGCAAATGGGACTACATTAAATTAAGAAATATTTGATCTCAAAGGAAACTGACTAGGACTCAAATTCCACCCCTGGAATGGAAGAAACTATTCACCCAATACCTGTCAGATAAAGACGATCTACGATATACAAGGGACTAACAGAAAGTAACAAGAAAAATTCTAACCACATCATAAAATGGGAAGAAGAAATGAACAAACATTTCCTCAAAGCTGAAATGCAGAGGAACAAAATGCACATAAAAATGTACCACATTATTAATCATCAGGGAGCCAGAACTAGGCAAAGAGAATGAAGATGGCAACTCTGATGATCTGAAAACGGCCAACCACCTAGGTAATCTCTCAGATATAGAGTTTGATAAGAAATAAGGAGGATGTTCACAGAACTCAGAGAACGTATGGAATAGATCACTAATAAGAATCAAGAGAATATGAAGATAGAAATCAGAAAACTCCAAACTGAAATATCAGGTTCAATTACAGGTCTGAACTACTCAGTAGACAAATTGAAGGACTCAATGGAAAAGCTCCCTGAAAGGGTAACAGCAGGGAGGATAGAATTAGTGAGCTGGAAGATGTGATGCATAACAACTCCATACAGCAGAAGAGATTGGGGAAAAGCCTTAAAGCAAATGATCAGACAATGGAAAAATTACTCAAAGAATGAACAGATAAAAATAGAACTCTTTTATATGCTCAAAAGAAACAAGGTACGAATCATTGGAGTCCTAGAGACCCAGGAAAAAGATCTCCAGGTAGAAATAATGGTCAAGAACATCATTGAAGAGAAAATACCAGAGCTAAAGAATACATGCGATCAAATCCTCTATGCTCAAAGAATACCAACTTAAAGAGACCCCAGGAAAAACACCCAGAGATGCATCCTAGTCACAATGAAGAATCCCAGAGAAAGAGACAGAATACTGAAAGCAGCAGGGTCAAAAAAGGAAATTACAATGAAGGGAGCATCCATGAAATTTACAGCAGACCTATCACAAGAAACACTCAAGGCCAGAAGACAGTGGTGGGACACAGTGACAAAACTCAATGAAATAAATGCTTCTCCTATAATACTGTACCCAGCCAGACTCACTTTCAGGTTTGAAGGAATTATACATGCCTGCACAGATAAACAACAGCTTAGAAACTTTACAGGCTAAAAAAACAGTCTTAAAAGAAAAACTTCAAGACCTAATTTAAGACAAGACTGACCATCAGACACACCAAACTTCGATATATGGATGGCACTATATCCCATGATAATTCTTTCTCTTAATGTCAATGGACTAAATGCACCTGTTAAGAGACACAGAGTGTCTAATGGATCAAAAAACTCAATCCAACCTTCTGCTGCCTACAAGAAACACACCTGAATAGTCAGAATGAACATAGACTCAAAAGAAAAGGCTGGGGGAAAGTCATCCAAGCAAGCAACACCCATAAAAAAGCTGGAGTGGTCATACTAATATCTGATAATGCAAACTTTACACTAGGAAAATTTGTAAGGGACAAACATGGACATTTTATATTAATCAAGGGATATGTACAGCAGGAAGAAATCATTCTCCTAAACATATGTGCACTGAATGAGGGGCCAGAAAAATATTTAATACAATTGTTGACAAATCTGAAAAGGGATATCAATAACGTGCTACAATTTGATATGGGAAGGTAATTCTTGTTGAAATGATTTTCAAAGTACAGAAATTATACTTTTGATTAGACAGTACCTTTATTTATGATCAGAACTGTCATTTAATATACAGCATAGTTAAAGGTTGGTAATCATATTTCCCCTTTTCTGAGAAAGAAAATGTTGAGTGCCTCTGAGTACAGGTACTAAAGTGTTGCACATTAAATCTCATTCTCTATTCTGATTGCTTTCTTTGTTGTAGATAAAGCTTCTACACCACACTTAGAAATACATAAGGGGTCATAGCTGTGTCACAAGCAGTAGTGTGGTTGCCTTGCACGTCCTAACCTAGGACAGACTGTATTTTGATCTCTATGTCCCATATGAGTTTATAGCAGGAAGTAACAGCTGAGCATCACCGGGTGTGGCCCAAAATTCAAAAAAAAAAAAAAAAGATAGCAGCTTTATAAAGTCCCCTATGGATATGAAGTGGTGTTATTAATTAAATGAGTGTCTACTTGATCATATGTCAGAGCTGACTTATGAATTCCTGGGATGTACATTTTCTTCATGCCACTAAATGCATTGCACACTAGGCATTGATCTTTAATCAGTAACACCTTAAAGACCACAGACTTGCTGGTAAAAAAAATAATCACTTTCAAAACGCAAAATTGTGGATACAATTTTAATTATAGTTTAAGTTATCTTATCAGATAGATATTCATCTAATACTAATTTTAAAATAACGACATAATAGATGTAATATTTGTTATAATTTTCATAAATTATATATGTATTTGCTTTGTGTCATGAATGCTCAGAAAATATTAAGAAGATTTTATTAAATTTTATTGAGACCATTATGAATAGCAAGTCTTTCACAGTTGTATTTCAGGCTTAAGAAGATTTTTAAGTGTTAACAAACTTTGAGGTTTGTTTTTTGTTTTGTTTTGTTTTTTTGGTTTTTGGGCCACACCTGGGAATGCTCAGGGGTTATTCCTGGCTATGCGCTCAGAAGTTGCTCCTGGCTTGGGGGACCATATGGGACACATGGGGAATCGCACCAAGGTCCTTCCAAGGCTAGGGCAGGCAAGGCAGGCACCTTACCTCTAGCACCACTGCCCGGCCCCCAAACTTGGAAGTGTTTGTGGTTCCAAGACTACAACTTGTTTAACGCTGATACTGAGTGGGCCTGTTCTTCGAAATCTCAGCCTACCTTTGTCACTGGACTCCCCATAGAAGAGAGAGCACCAGTACATAACACTTCATTATCAGCATACAAGAAAACAAACCCAAATAAATTCATGTCACCATAGGAAACAATTGACTATAAGCATTTGATGCATCTTATTATAATTTTACACAGTGTATAAATTTAATGCATGGAAGTACATAGTAAATAGATATATACATCTTCATTGAAAGTTTGCTATATTGCCAGCAACACTGGTGTCAATACTTGATACAGTATATTTCATTTTCCTGCTCTATTTAGTGGTTATACTTTCGGATGGGGGGAGGGCTACACACAGCAGCACACAGCACTGCTCAGGGCTAACTTTGCTCAGGGATCACTCATGGCAGGCTTGGGAGACCATACAGGATGCTAGGGATGGGGATCAAACCCAGGTCAATTACACACAAGGCTATTGTCCTACTCACAGTACAATTGCTCTGGCCTTCTTACATTCTACATTGATCCAGCTATTTCAGTTCGCTTTTGTCAAGATGGGTTTGATTGATTTACTACCTATAAAATTAAATTACATTAACATCAAATAATCCTAACAAAGTTGTGTGCTCTTCTCTTTCACTGCTGAAAAAATTATTTTACAAGTCAGATTCAGATTCTTTGTCCACACTGAGTGTCAAGGCTTATTGTTTTCTTTTTCTTTCTTTCTTTCTTTTTTTTTTTTGTTTTTGTTTTTGGGCTACACCCAATGATTTTAGGGGTTACTCCTGGCTATGTGCTAAGAAATCACTCCTGGCTTGGGGTACCATATGAAACACCGGGAGATGGATAGAAATGCAATCTGTCCAGTGTCAGCTGTGTGCAAGGCAAATGCACTACTGCTGCGCCATTCCTCCAGCCCTTATTATTTTGTTCTCTTCTCTTCTCTATTCTTTTGTTTGTTTGTTTGTTTGTTTTGGGGCCATAGCCAGTGATGCTCAGGGATTACTTGCTCCTAGCTTGGGGGACCACATGGGACACTGGAACATCGAACCGAGGTCTGTCCTAGGTTAGCCAGTGCAAGGCAAACACCCCACAGCTGTGCAACCACTCTGCCCCCGACCCTTACTATTTTCTTAATAGAATCTCAGAGAAGATATTTAGGAATATAAAGGAATGTAAAATGAGAAAAAAAGTGTTTGCTACATAAGTAATTATTTTTTTTGTTTTTTGGGCCACACCGGGTATGCTTAAGGGTTACTACTGCTATGTGCTCAGAAATTGCTCTTGGCTTAGGGGACATTATGAGACACCTGGAGATCAAACAGCAATCCATCTTAGGCTGGGCAAGGGAGACACCTTATGGCTTGTGCCACAGCTCCAGCCCCTACATAAGTAATTTTTAAAATATAATTTTAACACCCAATATCAAGTAGTTACAATTACTTGTTTTTATTGTAACAAATTATCCAAATACTTGATTCTTTTTTAGATTATACTTAATTTTATAGACCACACCCATTAGTATCAAAGCAAGTAATTAAATTCATGTTAAATCCATGGACTTTCCTCCTCTACTCCCTGATTTCTTTTAATAGAAGCTAAACCGAATGGAAGCAGCACCCAATTATTCCATGGATATTACAGCTCTGTGCTTGAAATCTGTAGTATTCAAGACCATTAAGGCCACACTTGGTGGTGCTCAAATGACAATCAAAGACTGGGGATTAAATATAGGTCCACATTTGCTAACGAGGCTATTTGCTATTCTCAAAACACTTCAGATTCTACCACATATTTCTTCACTAAGAACTTTTATATAGGGATTTTCTAATGAATATGCTACTCTTTACTACTAGGCTATATGTAATTGTATGAGTATATCACAAATTTTACTCTTTTGCAATTTGATGTTCTATTGGGGTTTTTCTTTTCTCAGTGAGAATAGCTTTCTCCCCACATCCACACTACCACTGGATAGTCTTGTTCTTATGATGTGTGCCAGTCTCTGTGGCATGAGATGATACTATATTGATGTTTAGATTTGCATTCCCTGATGACTAATGATGAAGGAGCATTTTTTCTTGTATCTTTTGGCCATGTGTATTTCATCATTGAGGGAATGTCTGTTCAACACTTTTCCCTATATTTTGATGGGATTAGATGATTTTTTTGTTAAAATTTGAGTATCTTGTATATTCTAGATATTAATCCCTTATCAAATGGGTGTTGGGTGAATACTTTCTCCCATTCCAGGTGTAACCTTTGTATCCTAGACACTGTTTTCTTTGAAGTACAGAAGCTTCTTTGTTTAATGTAGTCTCATGTATTTATCTTTCCTATCACTTATTTTCTCCTTGAAGATGTCTTTAGTTTCAAAGTCATGGATATTTTTGCTTACTTTTCCCTCTACCATATGGATTCAGGTTTGATATCAAGGTCTTTCCTTCATTTTATTTGACCTTTGTGCATGGAAAATATAGCTTTTAAGGCAGGGAAAATGTTGAAAGTAGAGCCTCTTTAACTTATTTGCTTAGCCTTAGGCATCTATGACAGTCTCAGATTATACATCCCAAGTTACACTCAAGAGAGAAGTGTCATAGCTGAGTGGGTTTTGACTAGAGCAGGTTCTGTATCTGGGCTACAAAAGGATGCTAATGCACCAATAAGATTCTTCACGGAAGTGTCAAGGATGTCTAGAGCTATTTAAGGTGGGGAACCATGAAATGACAAAAGTTACAAAAGAACCAGAGAAAGAGCCCAGGAGTTAAGGCACTTGTTTGGATGGAGAAAACCTGGTTCTAATCCCCTGCACCATATATGGCTGTCTGAGTTTCACTTCATTAGGCATTGCCAGGTGTGACTCCCAAACCCAAACGAAAGGAATCAGACAATAAAAGGTCCAAGAATTGTAACAAATAGAGCTCTGCAAAAGAAGGCTCCTCCACCACTACTGATAGATACATCTCTGCAACCTTCAAAATCGTTGTATACAAAGACCTTCCTGATTGTACTCCTTTCTGATAAATATTGCAAAAGCTCACAGCCCTCCCAGTTTCCTTTCCAATTTGCATCAGTCAAATTCGAGAGTAATTTATACATGGAAAAGGATATATTGGCCGAATAGCAAAGTTGTCTAAGAACCAAATCATCACCGGGTCTGGGTCACTATGGAAATCAGAATGGTATAAATTTTCATACCTTGACTGGTTCTTAATTCCAGAACAGAGATGAAAGCAAACCATCTTACTGACTTATCCCGGGACCAAAACAAACAAAATATCTAAGTCAACTAAGCCTCTAATAGAAAAAAACCAACATCAATAACAGAATGTGAGAAATTTTTGAGAAGTCAAATTCATAACTTGGATATAAGGAGTCTAATAAACTATATCTTGTATACATTATCATTAAAAATAAAAATCCATCACATGTAAAATAATTCAAAAATAAATGTTATGCAATAAAATAAAAAATGCAGAAACACAGAAATCTTGATCCAAGATATTGAGGCTATTAAAAAATTCCAAGTTTGAGAATAGTTGAATATTTCCCTTTCATATATGAATGTTTGGGCTTGATCTCCAACAACATGAGTGAAAAATTCCACCATAAATGTTAATATGACAAGCAATTAATTAAATACGAATCTCTCAAAAAAGTTAAGAAAGAGACCCAACCCTACTAAGTAAGAAAATTGGTGAACTGAAGATAAAATCCCCAAATGACTCAACTATGAGGGAATAAAATACAATTCAGGAAAAATAAAGAAATACTTCAAGAATTGTCAGATCTTGCAAGAATGGAATACATAAGCATAACTGGTAAAACTGAAAAAAAAAATAGTGGATTATAGTGGTTTGTTTAAAAATGAATGACTGAGAACTTTTCAAACCTAAGGAAACCACAACCCTAGATGTCTAAAACAAAGAGAATGCTTAAATTTTAAATGTAACAAGATACAACAATGATAACGTATCAAATCATTGATCAGTGAAGGAGATTGAAAATTAATACAGTAAGCAAAGTGCTTGTAAACTGCTGACCTGGCTTTGATCCTTGTAGCCACATATGGTCTCTCGATTCCTCCAGGAGTAATCCTGGAGTGCGAAACCAGGCATAAGCCCTGAGCACTCGATGCGACCCCCAAAGAAAACAAGAACAACAATATAACAGTCAATGACAAAATAAAATATTAAAGGCTAATGAAATGAAAAATTGCAAAATACAAAACGATTTCAATCAGGCTAGCATCAGATTTCTTAGCAGAAAAAAATAGACTGAGAATAGATGACATATTTAAAATTACATAAGATAAAACATTCTGGCTAGAAATCTACTTTGTACAAATAGTGATTAGAAATAAAATGCAAAAAGTATTTTTTTTACTTTTAGATAACAAATGAATGTAACTTACCACTGCATGGTTTGTATAAGTGTTTCAAACATTTATCTATTTAAAAAAATACCAATCTTCAGCATGGTGATAATAGTAACACAGAAACACAAACAAGAATTAAAATAAAGTAAGTGAATATAAATAAGTTTCAAGAGCAAGATTAAAATAGAATTTGTTTAAAGATGATAAGTTGAAGCATAGAAATAAGTATAGGAATGAAGAGAGTTTGAAATGGATAGATTACACGTATAGAAATGAAATATTTAATGGTATCTCTATGAACAAAAGCTCTAAACCGAATGCTTTACTAGAAAATCCTATAAAACTAAAAATATATAATACCCAACTTTATCCAGATCTTTATAAGAATGGAAAAAGGAAAACAGGAGGAATCCCAAGACATTCTACAATTCTTTATGATCCCGATACCATAGAGGGAGAACAGGCAGGCAGGAAAATATCCCTGCTGAACATAGATGTGAAAATTGACAACAAAATCTTGGTAGGTCAAACCCAGCAATATACCAAAAGAATCATGTAACATCATTTATTTCAAAAACATTCTAGCAATGCACGAAGAGTTCTGAATACACATACCAAGCCATATCATAAACTTTTTTAATTAAAGGAAAGTTATATGATCATATCTAGATACAATTTTGTCATTTGACATATTTCAATGCCAAGTTGTGGTTAATATAGAATATTCAATAAAATAGGGGATGCCTGGTTATGTAATATGCCCACCACCAGCTCAGGTCTCAAGATCACCCACCCAGGCTCTAAAATGGATTCTCCCTGTCACAAGAACATTCCTCATTGATTGGTAATTAGGCTGCTCTTTAAACTTCTTTAAATATAAAGTGAGCTAATGTGCTTTCCAGGTTTACACAACTATCCTTTTACTATGCATTTCCACAAGTCTTTTTAACCTTTCCTCTATTATCTGGCAAAGACTGGTAGTTCTATTTAAGGGGAGGGGCGTTTGAATGGACGGGCTGGGGGAGTTAGGCCACACTGGATGGCACTCAGGGATTACTCCTGAGTACTTCTTTCTGAGATCAGAAATCGCTCCTGGCAGGGTCAGGGAACCATATGGGATATCAGAGATCCAACCTGCTTCTGTCCTGGATTAGCCACGTGCAAGGCAAATGCCCTCCTGTTGTGCTTCCATTCTGACCCCAGACTGATAGTTCTAATTCCTTAGCATAGGTCAAACTTGTTCTAGGCTTCCAGTAAAGGTCCACCTTTTCCCTGAGTTTCTTGTAAAGAAGTTATTGCCTATATCTCAAATAACTGTTCTCATAGAAAAAGAAACTCCTCCATAGCCAACTTTTAACCATATTCTTCATAATTCATATCCTCAGAATTTGATTTGATAAATACTTATCTGGGCCCATCTAATATTTGCTCTCTTGTGGCACAGAACTTTTCTCTCCTGGAGAAGACAAAGGTCTGAACTGCCACTAGCAGACACTCCTGGCAGGCAGGAGAATTGCTTTTGTCCTGAAAGTTCAATTTAAAATGGCATATCACAGTATCCACTCCTTTTTTAAAACTAAGTAGAAAACTAAAGCAAAGGAGGAGTCCACACAAAATTCAAAATAAGCATTACTTCTATATGGAAGGAATAGAAATTTTATTAGAAAGGGCACAAGGGGGTCGGCAAGGTGGTGCTAGAGGTAAGTTGTCTGCCTTGCAAGCCCTAGCCAAGGAAAGACCAGGCTTCGAACCCCCTGAGTCCCATATGGTCCCCTCAAAGCCAGGGGCAATTTCTGAGCTCTTATCCAGGAGTAACCCCTGAGTATCAAAGGGTGTGGCCAGAAAAACCAAAATCAGTAAATAAAAAGGCACAAGGAATAATTCTTAGTTATCAATAAGATTTTATTTGCTTCATTTTGATTTAAGTGGAAGACCATGTTTTATTATCTTCTATTATGTAATATATTAATAATATTATAGTATATTTTATTTTACAATCATATTATGCTTTATTGTGCTATATTGTGTATTATTATATTGTATTTGCTATATTTATTATCATATATATTATGTAACCAAGAAAAATAATAAAATAATTCAAAAAATAAATTCAATAAAAATAACCACTTTGCCAAAGAAATGTTTTTCTGTTTTGGACTTTGTTTTTTTTGCTTATCTTTGGCTTTACTTTTTCGTATTATCCAGCTGTATTCAGAGCTAACTCCTGGTTCTGAGCTCAAGGATCATTTGTAGTAGTGTTGAGGAGCCAAGTAAGCTGCAGGGAATCAAATCTGGGTCAGCAGCTCCCAGGCCCCCAAGCAGTGCATAATGCTACAACTGGCAGACTAGTCTGTTTGGATATCTGAATATATTAATTTTGAACAACTCTATAAGTGTTTATTGAACATGAGGAGATGGGAATTTCACATACATATGTTGACAGGATAGCCCTATAGCTTTTTCATTTCTTCTTTGAATCAATGAGATAAGATTCACCATTTAGGGACAGTCCAACTGCTTATAGTTCCAGTTGTTAGCTCTCATCTCTTATAAGGGCAACTGTACTAACTTCCTTATAGGGCTTCCTGCTCTATAAAAGAAAAATTACATTGGAAAACGGTTGAAAATTAAAATAAGAGTATATTAAAATACATAAATTTAACAGAATAATTTTAAAATTAAGAGTACTTTAGTTAAATATAAAATTAAAAAATAAATGTATATTTGAAATAAGAGTATACCAAGACGTATGCGCCAAAGAAAGAAGTGATGATTTCAAGGCCAACTTCATAGAAACAAAATGAAAAGGTTTTTGGGCGCCCACACCCGGTGATTCTCAGGAATTACTCCTGATTATGTGCTCAGACATCGTTCCTGGGAGGCTTGGGGGGCCAGCTGGGACTCCTGGGATCTAACTGTGGTCAGTCCTGGGTCAGTAACGTGCAGACAAAGGCCCTATAGCTGCGCTATTGCTCTGGCTCCTCAAAAAAACATTTTAACTTTTAGACTGAGCTAGTGAGGGGCCAGAGTTATGAAACAGCTATAGGGCATTTGCCTTGCCCAGGCCTGATCCAATTCAGACCTAGGTTAGATTGCAGGTATCCCATATAGTTCTCCTGAGCCAGGAGTGAGTTTTTAAATAATTTACTTAAAGAAAATGCATTACATAACTGATAATACATTTTTAGGAAGACCAAAAGCAACATGTTTTTCTAAAAAAATAGAAATTTAAAGAAAAAATAAAGAGATGGAAGAGAAAGTTAAGAATATTTTTGAAAACTATTTACTCACAATGAATTCATTGAAGCAACAGCAGAAAGTTTCGTGAGCTCTAGTTTTTTTTTTTTTAAGGATAAGAATTAAAAAAGAAACACAGCAATTACAGTGTGAGAGAGACAATTGTTGTTTGCATAGGCCCAGCAAAATATGGGTAAAATGAAAAAAATAGCCTTGTCCTAAGTACAAAGAGAACTTATCCCTGATGTTATGTTTATAATTATGTTTATAATCCTAAACCATGTCAAATTAGAGATGGAGGGGAAAGCGCAAACAACAGACCATATCAAGAAAGAATCCTGAAGAGTGACTTGTAGAGGTAAATGTTTACAATTATCTCAAAGGAATAGAGCTGCATCTCATAGGATTTCATTAGAGCACTGAAATTAGTTATATTAACTCCAAAGTTAACTCTATCCCCTGATCTACTATGAACCAATTTTATTTTCCAAGGCAGCACTCTAGATCTCCTAGCTTCACTCTGAAATTAAATTCTTTAGAAGGACAAGTCTACCATTATTTCAGGTTGCTAATACCTGAGCATAAACTTGTTTTTATTATTATTATCTTCATCATCATTATCATCATCATTACATCAACTTTGTCTTTCAAATTTAGGCTTTGGAATAGCAAGGTCTTGAACTTGGATTTAATATCAATGGGATTTCATTATTCTAGAAATATATATGTGTAAGATAGAGATATTCAGACATCAATTTTAGAGCACAGATTTATGGTTTGGGAGGCATTAATATCTAATTGTCTTTTATGATTTTCAAAGTGTACTAATATACTTCCAAGTGTTTCAGATGACTGTTACATTGATTTCACAAATGTTCTAAGTCTCATTTTGAATGTGAGGCTTTAGAGATGAAAGCTAGTACGTTAATCTACTGTATATGGCAGTTCTTTTAAATTCATTTCACATTTTCTCACTTAAAGGAACTTTTTGAAATGATAAAAAGCCAAGGACTTCAAGGTGTTTCTGGGGATATGTTATTATTTTTTCAGGAGAAATGATTTTAATTACAAAGTCATAATTTTGTCATTATATATGAAGATAATTAGTATATAAAATCCTTATATAAAAGATCAATTCTAATACTTATACATTTTTCTGGATATGCAAAATGAGTTAAAATCTAGGCAACATATTTGTTTTCGTTTATATAGTCTCTCTCACAATTTTAGGTGTTGACTAAAAAGTTTAAAGTAATGACTTTTATGTATATATGCCTGCTATAGGAATATAACCATATGAATATATTTCTAAAGAAGACAGGACTGGCTCTAAAGACACTTTGAATGACATTGTATAAGAGGTGAAATAGGTTGGAGATCTGTACTTTCTTTAGAAAATTAAAGATTACAATAGCAAAGTAAATAGACATATTTTACGTATTTAAGATCCCCAAAGATTGGTGCTCATGGCATGTACATTGAGGTTGGCAGAATTGGGAGTGGTCACAAGGGTACCGCAGCATGTCTCATCTACTTTCCCTTAGAAATTACATTTCTGGGCCCAGAGAGATAGCACAGCAGTGTTTGCCTTGCAAGCAGCCGATCCAGAACCAAAGGTGGTTGGTTCAAATCCCGGTGCCCCATATGGTCCCCCGTGCCTGCCAGGAGCTATTTCTGAGCAGACAGCCAGGAGTAACCCCTGAGCATCGCCGGGTGTGGCCCAAAAACCAAAAAAAAAAAAAAATTAAAATAAAAAGAAAGAAAATACATTTCTATATTCTTTGTACTTAAAAAATGTTACAAATGCTCACTGACTTAATTTAATGAATTCAATATTAGAAACGGAATATATTGAGGAAATGTAAAGGAAATCTGCTTGCCTTTTCCAATATGATTAATATTTTATTTTTAGGAAAAGCAAATTATATGGGGCCAGAGTGGTGGCACAGCTGTAGGGCATTAGCCTTGCACCCAGATGACCTAGAAGAGACCAAGATCCAATGTCCTGGTGTTCCATATGTTCCCCCAAGCCAGGAGCAAAGCCAGTAGTGACCTCTCAGTGTCACATGGGTATGGCTCAAAACTAAACTAAAAGGAAAGGAAATAAAAAAAATTCCTCAAACCAAGGTCAACAGTGCCTGTTTAAGAGAACTATCTTATTTTATTCTCTTGAAATCACTGTCTTTTTCTGAATATTAATGAGGGAAAGAGTGACAAGAATAACTTATACATACATGTCTGGAGAAAGGGTCAGCTCTTGGCAGTAGGATGTTAAGTTACATCCCTTAATAAATTTAGCTTCCTTACTGTGCTCTAGTTCTCACTCTTTCCCATTTGTCCACACACTCCCTTTTAAATAAAAAGTTCGTTTTGAGAGAGAGAGAGAGAGAGAGAGAGAGAGAGGGAGAGAGAGAGGGAGAGAGAGAGAGAGAGAGAGAGAGAGAGAGAGAGAGAGAGAGAGAGAGAGAGATATCTAACATCATGGACTTTTCAAAAAGCTTAGAGGGGCCCCAGGGGCAGGCCAAGGTAAGAGACTGACAATCTTCAGATAACTAAGAGACTCAAAGGCTAGGTAGACATACAAAATGAATAACAATGGACCCAGAATCATGCCAAAGGTTCAATGGCTTGTGATTTGCAAATTGATAAGACAAAAAGTTTAATAATGTTGCATGATAATGGCTGCTCCCTCTCAACTGGGTAGATGGTAAAGATCTAATATTGCTGTAGGAGCAAGCAGTTCAGCTTGCTGGAGAGAGGTGTGTGCACATTCACTCATAACAAGTGACTCTGAGGATATAGAGATACTGAAAAATGAGAATGCAGTTACAATTTTAATTCGATATAAAGGTTTTAATAATTTTGCTGAAATGAAGACTTCAAAGTACATAGTTGGCAGCATTCAGGCCCATAAATCCTGCCTGACAGTTCAAATTTTCAGATCAAACTTTGCCCCTGGCTGCATGCGAAGGGTAAAGTAAAATGTCAATTTCTTTCCTCAGTGATCTCAAGTATCTTATTTAGGCAGGTGTGCTGAATTCTCTTATTTTGTAGATGTTGACTGAAAAAAAATTATTTATTAAATACATGCTTAAAAATTAGCAGCATAAACAAAATTAGTAATAAAGAGAATAAATCAGCGTGAAAAATGTACATAAATATACAAGATAAAATTTTAAAGAAGAATATGGGTAATGTTATATATTAAAGGAGATTAAATGTTAGCATATGAGTAGGCTGTCATTACTGATTATTTTCAAAAATGTTTATACTTGTTTTACATAAGAGATAGTTTGTACGATGGACCATTTTTCCTCCATACTATAATTGTTTCTTCCTGCTGAATATACGTATCGATTTGTGATTAGTATTTGTGATCCTGAATTACTTACATTAGATGTCTGAAGTGCATTCATTCTATGTCAGTCTACTGAAGAGAAATAATAGGAAATTATGTGGTCAATTAAATTAAAGGCATCATGCAGTTTCTGCTATCTCCATTTTAACTTTCCATTTCTCCCTATAGCTTGAGCAAACAGACTGACAAAACACTCCTTTAATATGTAACACCTTAAAAATCTCTTTAAAACTAGATAAATTTTAAGAAAGCAGACAGATTATATTGATCAAAGTAAATTACATGTCATTTACTATTCAATGGATTAGTAATTTTTAGAGGCCTCATAGATCATGTATCTATGTAAATTTTCTAAAACTATGTGTCACTTAGTGTTATATTGCATGGATATACTTAGTTTTAGTTTTTTATTAAAACTACATACTCTGAATTTTATTCAGAATATTTCATGTTTTTAGCAACAAGGTGTGGTGGTTGTAATGAAGAAGACTGATAAAATCTGCCAAAGCTTTCAGAAGCAGAAGTTTTATGAGCTTCCGTCTTTAAATTACGCCTTCTATAAAAAGGATGAGTATAAAAATTCAATATTCCAATTTAATCCAAATCAGGTTTACAGTGAGGAAAAATAAGATGGTGCTCAAGTGAAAAGGATGATCAAGGAAACCAAAGATAAATAAATAAGAAATCAATTTCACATTCAATCAATAGAGTATATTGTTATTCTTACCTGCTAGCTTCCTTACTAGTGTTTTCTTTTATCCCATGTAAATGAGATTCAAATTAACAACCAAAATATAAATGTGGCTATCAAGGTGCAAGAAAAGGGGATGTACCTAGCTAGGTACCTGGGAACTCTGGTGGAGAGAAGGAAACATTGATGCAGTTTCCTTCATCAACTGGCTCTCTCTACATTTCAATGGGTTTTGGAGTCCTGGGCACTGAGAAGTAAGTTCAAGCAAGGAAAGGAAAAGAGAGGGGATTACCAAAAAAGTGAGTAGAGTCAGTCATGGCCTACTGTAGTGTTTAGTATGCAAGGGTCTCAATCTGCTCCTTCCAACCATTAGTTCCATTGGGAGTTCCAACTTTCGCCCAACTCCCAACTGTCCCTCAAGTGTAATGCCCCACCCCCTCAGTCTGCAGTTACCTGATAACTGTGTGATTGTGGCAGTTGAGAGGTCAAGGGGTCCAGAGGAGGGGGGACTAATAATGATGAGGAAGAGGCCGGGTTTTAAGGTTGAACCCTGGAAAAAGGAAGAAGATCCGAGGGTGAACAATGTGTCATTTGGTAAGAGGAGAGACAGTTGTGTGGTGATGGAGGGATGGATTGCTCAGAGGACAAGAAGTTATGTGATGACCAGCCCCAACTACAGAATTAATAGAAAGGAAATGAATAGCTATTTGAGAAAAGTAAGTAGAATGGGACACAGAAAGGGGGGGGGAGATTAGCATGGTTTAGGATGATTAAGGGTTGGAGAAATAAGGGCAACATGAGAAAAACAAAAGGGAAAAGAATTTTTGCAGGAATTATCCCAAGCATTAGAGTAGACTTTCCTGACCAATGAGAGTGAGCTACTGAGGAAGCAGGTTCACTTTTCCAGGGACTATGAAACCCTTTATGGCTTCTCCTTGCATTCATTCCCTAGGACAAACCTGTGAGCAGCCAAAAAAGGAGTTTCTGCTCCAGAATGATCACAGAAATGAGAGAGAAGAAATATGGGGAGTCGGGGAGAATGGCAGTGGTGATCTTTACATAGTGGGTCTGAGAAATAGATTGCTTTGAAATATTCCTGTATGAGAGGAACACGAGTTGGGATGAGGAAAAAATTATGATATAATCCTGAGTGGATTACAGATGGAATTGTAAAACTTTGATGATGTTTATCTGTCCTTTGGAAACATGCAACTGACACAAAAATTAGTGTGCATGGAGAAAACTGAGTTTGCTTTATTGAGTGGCCATCTCTACTTCTCCAATAAGTACAAAGAAAATGACTAGCAATGTGAGGGAAGAAAGTAGAGAAGGAAACAGAATGGGATATTTGCCATGGTTTAGGAGGGTTAGATGTAGGAGAAAGAAGGTCAATTTGAGGGAAATGGACTCGGAATAGTATTTCCTGACATTATCCAAAAAGTAAGAGTGTAGGCTCTTGTGACCAATGAGTGAGAGAGTTTCAAAGGAAGCACGTTTACTTTTCCAGTGACAGCCTGCAGCTTATCATGACTATGGCTTCCCAGGAGAAGCCAGTCACCAGCCAAACAAGGAGTTGCAGGACCAGAATGGTCATAAAACATAATAGAGGAGAAATGTAGGGAAGAGTAAAATCACCATGATTTCTTTTCTTTCTCCCTTTTCACTGTGGGGTCAAAAGCTTTTTCCATTTCAACTGGTTTTTTAATTGAGAAGGTACAATTGGAAGAATTTGGTCATACCTGCAGTAACTTGGAGGGCTATATACATGCTGGCTGGTTTCAAACTGAATTCATACTCATATATTTCAAGTGCTTTACATTTATTTTTTCCTAACTCCTCCAAAATTGTCATAATTGTATTCTATTTCTTTTTCAAAGTCGACAAAGGGAAAACTCTCCATACTATTTACTATTTATGGAGATTAGCCTCAGTAATTCTCAGTAAATATATAAAGATTTATCTCCATACTATTCCCCTTAAGGTTGAACGGCCATCATTGTAACCCTAGGGCATAAACACACTTATTCAAAAAGATATTTTACACTATTTTTAATGCAGCACTTAGAACAATAGCTAAGATATGGAATCAGCATAGGAGTCTAAAGATAGATAAGTGGATCACAAAGATATAGTATATCTACCTAATGGAATAATACATAGCTATAGGAATTAATGAAGTCATGTAATAAGTGCGACATGAATGAAAGTGGAATAAACATTAAATTAAAACAGCCAGAAGAAGGAAGACAAACCACAGGATGATTTCCTTTATATGTCTTAGATAGAAACATTCAATGGGGCTACAACACTCTCACAATCTCCAATACAAGTAACTTTTTTCAAGTGTGTTTGATAGTAAAGATCAGAAATTAGAAAAGTCAACTCCAAGCTCTCAAATGGGAAATGGACTACTTTTTGTTTTGATTGCCAAGAAAAGGCCATGGAAATTTCAACATAGTATTGATTATTGGCTAAAATCATACTCTTCAGTCTATACTCTTGCTTTAAATTTGATTCTGTGTAATCATTAGAACTTTATTATGAATTATAATTGCATGCCACCAGATGATACATCCATGAACTATTTTTTATAATTTCATTAGAAAAACTCATACCCATTAGTAATGAATACTGTAGTATCCTCAGGTTTCTACTTTCCCCATAATAGTTTCTAATTTTGCAGAAACTGCTTAAAACTGCTCTTTAGCTTCAGTATACTTCATGAGTTAGCTTGTTTGCTTGTGGGAATATGGCCTTCAGATAAGAGTTGGAAACAAATGGAGATTCAGCAGTTAGGACCAGATTGCTGGGATGTAATGAGGTGGGTGTAATGATGGGAGGTAGGTTAAGGGGACACTTTGGTCAATATTTTTTACCATGAAAGCAGATTGTCTGAACTGTAACATTGAGGTACAATGGAATGGAAGATATATTCTTTGATATGTAGCAGGTGTGAATAGGAAAGTATCTATGGTAGTCTAGGATGGCATAGCCTAGTAACTATGGGAGCCTACGGCTCTGCTCATTGATAATTCTCATTTGGGATTGCAGCAGATCCACTGGACACCACAAAAAAAAAAAAAAAAAAAAGGATCCTAAAAGGTGTATGCTTGTTAAGAGGTCAAAGATGATTGTGAAGTTGGTGAAGTGTAGCATGCAGCATGTGTGCCTATCCTGAAGGCATTTGTATGATTGCAGGTTTTTCTTCAACTTTGTACTATCATTCCTGTTTTCTAGCCCTATCTGTTTTTTTTTTTTGCGTTCTAAATGAGAGCAGCACCACCACTATGAGAATGTTGAAGTCCTGTGAATTTGTTTTGTTGTTAGTGTGATGTCTGTTGTCCTTTTCAGTTTCTAGGATCAGGAAACTTCTAATACTCTTCCTCTGATGCCCCCTTCCATGGGATCCGGGAGTATGAACCACCTCTGAAGCAGGCAAAGTCAGGAGAGCTGGCTCAGGCAATTCAGAGAGTAGGGGCAGAGCTGTCTGAAGGTGAGAGTGTACTTGAACTGAAGAGCCCCCCTTCTACACTCCCTAAGTTTGGTTTGGGCAGTATAATGCAGGCAGCAGAGGGCCAACAACAAAAGAAATCAGCCGGACTCTGAGTATCTGTGAGTCCTGAAAATGGGTATGGACCCTTTCCATCTGTGGGGATCAGATTAGACCAACTTGCTGACCAGAAAAGCAGGTGCTTTGAGTGGTATACATTGGGAATAGAGGAAATTTCTAAGTTCAGATCTGTAATGGTTAAAATCTCCAAAGAGCTAAAAGAGATAAGAACAGGGAACTCCTTTTGTGCCACTAGCCTCTCACGAATTTCTGAGCAAGATCATAATTCTGTTAAGAGCCATCTGTAGCAACAAACTATTAGTATAGAAAAACTTTGGCCATGTTAAATTCCAGCAGACTACAAAAATATAAAAATTATGGCATTTGTATATCTGATGGAGAAGGAGGAAAATTTCTGATTGTAAAGATATCTAATAGAAAATTGTGTGTAAAATGTTGTGGTTAGCCTTTTTTTCAATAATATTGTTAGTTTTATGAGTGCTTAATGTTGTTAATATAATTAAATCTCATAATTGGTTTGTCACCAGGTATAAACTCACTGTTGTTCTTAAGATCTAAAATGTGAAAATGCATAAAATACTTATTTTTTGTTTCTTTTTGGGCTACACCCAGTGACTTCCAAAGGTTACTCCTACTATACTCTCAGAAATCATACCTGGCTTTAGGGTCCATATGGGATTCCGGAGGATCGAACTGCAAAAATTCTTTTTCCTTTTGTTTTCCTCATCTTGGCCTTATTTCTCCAACCCTTAATCATCCTAAACCATGCTAAACTCCCCCCCCCCCCTTTCTGTGTCCCATTCTACTTACTTTCCTCAAATAGCTATTTATTTCCTTTCTATTAATTCTGTAGTTGGGGCTGGTCATCACATAACTTCTTGTTCTGAGCAATCCATCCCTCCATCATCACACAACTGTCTCTCCTCTTACCAAATGACACATTGTTCACCCTCGGATCTCCTTCCTTTTTCCAGGGTTCAACCTTAAAACCCGGCCTCTTCCTCATCATTATTAGTTCCCCCTCCTCTGGACCCCTTGACCTCTCAACTGCCACAATCCCACAGCTATCAGGTAACTGCAGACTGCGGGGGTGGGGCATTACACTTGAGCGACAGTTGGGAGTTGGGCGAAAGTTGGAACTCCCAATGGAACTAATGGTTGGAAGGAGCAGATTGAGACCCTTGCATACTAAACACTACAGTAGGCCATGACTGACTCTACTCACTTTTTTGGTAATCCCCTCTCTTTTCCTTTCCTTGCTTGAACTTACTTCTCAGTGCCCAGGACTCCAAAACCCATTGAAATGTAGAGAGAGCCAGTTGATGAAGGAAACTGCATCAATGTTTCCTTCTCTCCACCAGAGTTCCCAGGTACCTAGCTAGGTACATCCCCTTTCTTGCACCATGATAGCCACATTTATATTTTGGTTGTTAATTTGAATCTCATTTACATGGGAAAAAAAGAAAACACTAGTAAGGAAGCTAGCAGTATCATACTGCGATGCTGAGATGCTTTTTCTGAGAAGAAATCTGAATAAAAGGTAAGGATAACAATATACTCTATTCATTGAATGTAAAATTGATTTCTTATTTATTTATCTTTGGTTTTCTTGATAATACTTTTCACTTTAGCACCATCTCCTTATTTTTCCTCACTGTAAACCTGATTTGGACTAAATTGGAATATTGAATTTTTATACTCATCATTTTTTTTAGAAGGCGTAATTCAATGATGGAAGCTCATCAAACTTCTGCTTCTGAAAGCTTTGGCAGATTTTATCAGTCTTCTTTATACAATCACCACACCTTGACGCTAAAAAACATGAAATATTCTGAATAAAATTCAGAGTATTTAGTTTTAATGAAAAACAAAAAGAAAATATACCCATGCAATAAGAATAGCAGTAGTAAGAAAAAACATTGCAAAAAATTTCATCAAACATTTGCATACCCCTAACAGAACTGCTCGGGGTATGCAAATGTTTAATGCCATGTTTTTCTAACTAATGCTATTTTTATTGCGATTATTTGGTAAGCGAATAACCGAGAACACTGCGATATTTGAAGGCTGGCCATGGGCCACAAAATGTTGTACAAAGGGCCACAAACGGCCCGTAGGTCACGAGTTTGGGACGACTGAGTTACAGCAATCAATATCTAGAAGCAGAAGTAATAAAATGATTCTTCCTTTGTTTTTTGATTTTCCACAGCTAAAAAGAATAATTCATGGAACAGGCATAAACTTTCCTTTTCATAAACTTTCTATGATGTTGTGTCAGATTAATAATTAAAAGGTTAAGATACCTTTATCACGTGACTACAACTGGATTCCAGGAACTCCGTATGATTTCTGCCTGTCTCTCTGTCTCTCTTTCTCCCTCCCTCTCTCACCTTTTTCTTTTAGACACTTTGATTTTTAATATTTTTAATGAAGCAGTTCTATGAATATTACGTTTTATATAAAATATTTATTTAAGCACCATGCTTACAAGCATGATTGTAGTTGGGTTTCAGTCATAAGCAGAACACCCTCTTCATTAGGGAAAAGGGCAACATTCCCACCACCAATGCCCCCACCCCCTCCTACCCAACCCCTGCCTGCATTCAAGAAAGGCATTCTACTTCACTGACTCATTAAGATGGTCATGATAAGTTGTTAGTGTAGTTATTTCCCTAACTACACTCACCACTCTATGTGGTTCGCTTCAGATTGTGAATGGGTTTTTCGGCCCTCATCTCTATTGTCTCTACGGATTATTATAATAATGTCCTTAATTTTCTGAAAACGTATAGATGAGTGAAACTATTCTGTGTCTATCTCTCTCCCTATGACTTATTTTACTCAGCATAATAGATTCCATGTACATCCATGTATAGGAAAATTTCATGACTTCATCCCTCCTGAAGGCTACATAATATTCCATTGTGTATATGTATCACAGTTTCTTTAGCCACTCATTTGTTGAAGGGTATCTTGGTTGTTTCCAGAGTCTGACTATAATAAATAGTGCTGCAATGAATATAGGCATGAGGGAAGACATTTTTGAATTGCATTTTTGTGTTCCTAGAGTATATTCCTAGGAGTGGAATAGCTGGATCATATGGGAGCTCAATTTTCAGAGTTGTTTTTTTGTTTTATTTTAGGAATATTCATATTGTTTTCCACAAAGTCTGGACTAGATAGCATTCCCACCAGCAGTGAATATGAGTTCCTCTCTCTCACACCTTCCCCCACCCCCCCTATTGAATCTTCTTGTTCTTTGTGATGTGTGCCAGTCTCTGATGCTTGAGAGGGTACCCAATTTTTATTTTAATTGGTATTTTCCTAATGATTAGCGATATGGAGCATTTTACTTTCATGTGCCTTGTGGCCATTTGTATTTCTTTTTTGAGAAATTGTTCATTTCTTCTCCCCATTTTTTGATGGGTTAGATGTTTATATCTTGGTAATTTGTGTCAGTATCTTGTATATTTTTATAGTAGACCCTTGTCTGATGAGTATAGGGTGAACAGTTTCTCCCATTCTGTGGCTGGCTTTTGTATACTAGGGGCTATTTTCTTTGATGTACAGAAGTTTCTCAGCTTAATATAGTCCCATGTGTTTATCTCTACTTCCACTTGTTTGGAGAGTGCTGTTTCCTCCGTGAAGATGTCCTTAGTATAAATGTCATGGAGTGTCTTACCTACATGTTTTTCTATATACCTTATGATTCAGGCCTGTTGTCAAGGTACTTAATCAATTAGGATTTGACCTTTGTGTATGGTGCTAGAAGGAGATCTGAGTTCACTTTTTTTTGCAAGTGTCTGACCAGTTGTGTCAACACCACTTGTTGAGGAGGCTTTCCTTGCTCCATTCTGCATGTCTTGCCCCTTTATCACATATATTATTGATTGTATGTCTGGGAAGCTTTCTCTGAACACTCAAGTCTATTTCACAGCTCTGAGGGTGTGTCTTTATTCCAGTACCATGCTGTGTTAATGAACATAGTGTTTAATACAGTTTAAAGTTGGGGAAAGTGATCCATCTTAACTTTCCTTGGATTTGTTATTATATATATGATATAAATCATAATTGTTAGAGTACTATTATACTAATAACATACACAAAATTGTGCCTAACTCATGAATTCTATGCTTTTCATCCTTATTTCTTCAGCCACTGTAAAACCATAGTAAGCTGGAGAAACGGCGTAGGGGGCTGGAGCAGAGGCAGCAGCAGGACAAGCAGCGGAGGCGGTCCGGTGGTGAAGATGGTGGTGGCAGGCGGTGGAGGCGGTGGCGGCCGCAGTGAGGGCAGCTGAGCCCCTATGCGGCTCAAGACTGACAAAGCTGGCGAACAGCACAGAGTCGGAGGCAACGGCTGAGGAGCCAGGGGCGGTGGAGGCAGGGAGAACTATGATGACCCGCACAAAACCCCCGCTTTCCCAGTCGTCCACTGGGGCCTGGTTGATGGTGTGGTAGAAGCTGATCTTGTAGAGGCCTTGCAGGAACTTGGACCCATCAGCTATGTGGTGGTGATGCCTAAAATAAGACAAGCATTGGTGGAGTTTGAAGATTGTTGGGGGCTTGCAACGCTGTGAACTGCAGGGTGTGCTAAAATTCACACACTTGCACCTTCTTGATAAAAGACCAGTTGAACGGGAAAATGCTTTAAAACATAACAGTGAGGCAACCAAAATTAGTTTCTCGTAACACATACTAAGTCATGGTATCAGTTGCATGCCCCCAATGGGCAGATGAATGGACAGACCACCATAAAAGGTTGAAAATTACATGGAATATCAATGATTCATCCACTCCATATTATATCATTAATTTTCTTGGAATTATCTTCTAGAGATGAGCAGAGAGGTCCATGCTTAATGTATCTAACTAGAAACATCTCTCAAACAGGAATCTATTTAGGATAATCTATTTCCCAGGCCCAATAGGAAAAGAAAGCTTGTTGCCATTACCGCTCCCCAAATTCCACCTTATTTCTTTGCATGACCATTCTGATCAGAAACTCCTAAAATAACTGGCTAGACAGGCTTGTCCTGTGAGTGCAAGGGGACGTCATAAGGGACATCATCGTCACAATATGATGTATGATGTCACTGGGTAGTAAACGCACTTCAGCCGAACCTCAGGCTCATTTTGCTAGAGATGCCGCAACCATTCCGATTACACTTCCCTCAAATCCCCACGACTACCCTTGCCCCTACCCCTCCTGATATATCCCGTACCCTTAATTTTATTACCCACTTCCCTCAAATTGCCAACCACTTCCTCACCACCACTTCCCTAATTGGCCCTCCCCAAACAACTCCTTTTGATCCCTCTCCCCTATCCTGCCGCCACCCTACCCCGTCTCCATTCTTCCCCCAGGTACCCTCCCATCTTCCCCGACCACGCCCATCCTGTCCCCCCCCCCACGGCCCAAAAAGGAACCTGAGATGCCCAGTCTGATGCCTGTGTGCAAAAAGATAACCCTGCAGGCAAGGCCCCCGAGGCAGGGCAGATTCCTGCCGCAGCCTCCTCCTGGTCCTCGTCCTCCTCCTTGACGCCAACCCAGGCAGACTCTTCGGAGAAAATAGGTATTGAGGTAAACGATTGTGTGTAATAAAGTGGTATAGAAACTGTATGAGATTCATTTCAAATTAAATTATAAAATTAATCTATGTAGGAGATCGTCGAAGTCAGTTCTGTCAGGGTGGATTTTTGCCTTCAACCTAGGGCTTTCTCGGCCCTATGGCCTCAGACGGGGTTTAGCTAGAGGGCTCTGGATGGGCAGTTTCCACAACAGCATAGACAATAATGGATGTTGGCCTTCTCGGATCTCTGGACTCCGGCAGGGGCTCAAGTTGGAGGTCCGGTGATGGGCAATGGACTCGAATGGTAGAGAACTTGAGTCCAAGATGCATGTACTCTCTGCCCCACCCCACCCCGAGAATCACCCACAAACTTCGGCTATGCATCCGTCTTTGGTCAATGTCAGCAGATAAAGCCAACCTGGACCCATTAAGGCCCTAAGGCCTGGCGACAGGTGCGATCCTATATATCCATTCACTTTTTACAATATATATTAGGAGAGCTATGGGATCAGGGTTGTGGGGAAGAGGATAGAAGGGATTTTGTAAGGTGGTGACTGGGGTGTGGTAAAGAGGCTTAATATAAAATAGGACTACTAAACACAGTATTGGTCGACGTTATGAACAAAACATTAGAAAGAGAGGAACCACCACCTAACCAGTGACCCCCACTCATAGACAGACTTTGGAGTTCTTTTGAAATGTTTTAGCATTAGGCCTGACACGATTGAGATGGGTCCTAGCACGTCAAATTAAAATGGGGCTGCACGTTCCATGTAATGTTATCTAGGCTCTTTATCAATGGTGGGGATAAAGTTTGCTATATATAAATTTCGGGATTAAATTCTGTGCGGAGCATGTTTGGGATAAACAGATTTCACATTTATAGTACTAGATAAAACTAGCGTACTAGAAAAACTGAGCCTTGGCCCTGTTTGAGAGTTACTCAGTACACGTTTCTCTTCCCTCTGTAAATTAGTGTCCACAGGTGTCTCAGGCACCAGCAGAGGCACACAAGGTTACAAGTAAGAAGCTTCATATAAATGGAGTTAGGTCTTATCACATTATTCAAGTACTGGGGGGGCACTGATTGTATCTTGCAAGATGTAACTAGAACTTGACACAAGAGAGAGACACCCAGAAATATTCCAGAGAACGGGGGACTTTCAGTGAGAGTGAATGCTACAGGTCTTTTACTGGCATTACCAGGGTATTACTTGGAATAACTTTTTAAATTTATTTAAAAATGTATTGTCTTCTTTTAAGCAAATTATTGTGGTTACAAATTATTGTTTTCTGTGGGACAATTATTTTGTGAAAATGGGTTTTATGATTGAGTGTCTATCTAGGTATATAGATCAGGTATCTCCCAAGTACACACTTTCTTAACAACAATGTCCCCAATTGCACTCATCAACCTATTTAACCTATTGAAAGGTTGTACTTTTTGGGCTGACCCTAATGGGATAGGTCATAGTGCTTATAATCAATATCAATAATCAATAATCACATCCACAGGTTAAATTATTCCAATTTCTAGGCTCCTCATCAATGACGGAGATAAACTTTGCTAAATAAAGCTTTGGGGGTTAGATTGTGCATGGAGCTTTTAGGATAAACATAATTTTCTTTTTATTATATTAAAGAGCTGTTAGCTTTTATTATTAATCAAAACCCAGCTACAATCATGTATGTAATTATGGTGCTTAAATGAAGAAAAAAATTTAAAAAAAAATTGAAATAGAAACGGAGTGCCGCCCTCTGCGGGAAGTATATGGTACTGCAACGTCACCTAACTACCTTCCCTGTTGGGAGACAGAGATTGATGCGATCTCCTGGTGAAGGCAGAGGGAAAGAATCAAGCACAGCCATGAACAAGATGCTTTCAGGAGTGGTTCTTGGGCACAGAACCAGGTATAGCCCCTAAGTACCACTTTGTGTGCCCCGAATAGAACGACTAAAGTTTTCCTAAAAAGAGAACCATAATTCCTACCCTCAGAATATTCTTTTCTTTCCTTATTTTTAAAATAATATCTTCATTTAAGCATATGGTTATAAACAATGCATAGTTGGGTTTCATTTATAAAATGTATACCACACTTCACCAGTGAAACTTTCCGCCACCAGTGTTCCCCCATTTTCCTCCTCTCCCACCCCCTTTTTGTCTTTGAGACAGACATTCTATTTCTAGCTCATTTATAACACTTATATCTCACAATTAATAACCTTAGTGTAGATATTTCTCTAATTGTGCTCACCACTCTTTGTGCTAAGCCTTACTTCATGGGCTTGTCTTTACAACCCTCATCTCTATTATGTCTGGGTATTAATATCATACTGTCTTTCATTTTTCTTAAATCACACAGATGGGTAAGACTAATCTCTCTCTCTCTCTCCCTCTGACTCATTTCACTCAACACAATAGTTTCCATGTTAATCCATCTATAGGCACATGTCATGACTTCATTTTTACTAACAGCTGAGTAGTATTCCATTTTATATGTGTACCACAGTTTCCTTAGCCACTCAACTGTTGTGGGGTATCTGGATTATTTTAGATTTTGTTATTTTAAACAAAGCTGCAATGAACAGAGATGTGTAGAGGGCATTTTTGTATTATGTTTTTGTGTTCCTAGGGTATATCCCCAATAGTGGTATTGCTGGATCATATGGGAGCTCATTTACCAGATTTTACAGGAATATCCATTTTGTTTCGCAGGAAGGCTTGACTAGATGGCATTTCAAAATCAGCAGTGAATGAGAGTTATTTTCTCCCTGCATTCATGCCAGCACTAACCATTCTTGTTCTTTTTGATGTTTGTCAGTCTCTATGGCATGGGATAACATCTCATTGTTGTTTTGATTTGCATCTCCCTGATGATTAATAATGTGGTACATTTTTATGTGCATTTTGTTCCTCTGCATTTCATCTCTGAGGAAATATTTGTTCATTTCTTCTTCCCATTTTATGATGTGGTTAGATTTTTTTCTTGTGACATTCTGTTAGTCCCTTGTATCTTGTAGATCGTCTTTATCTGACAGGTATTGGGTGAATAGTTTCTCCCATTTCGTGGGTGGAATTTGAGTCCTAGTCAGTTTCCTTTGAGATCAAATATTTCTTAATTTAATGTAGTCCCATTTGTTTATCTCTGCTTCCACTTGTATGGAGTATGGTGTTTCCTCCTTGAAGATGCCTTTAGTCTCATATCATAGAGTGTTTTGCTTATGTTTTATTCTATATACCTTATAATTTGGGTTCTGATATCAAGGTCTATAACCTATGTTTAGTTGACTTTTGTGCATGGTGTTAGATGGGTATTTGATGTTTTTCAACATGTGGCTGACCAGATGTCCCAACACCATTTGTTGAAGAGGCTTTCCTTGATCCATTTTGCAATTTTTGCCTTTTATCAAAGATTAATTGATTGAATGTCTGCATAACATTACTTGGAAACTCGTCTATTTGAATGATCTGAGAGTCTGTCTCTATTACAATAACATGCTATTTTAATGACTATTGCTTTGTAATACAATTTTTTGGTCTTTGAACCACACCCACTAATGCTCAGTGGTTACACCTGGCTAAGCACTCAGAAATCGATCCTGGCTGGGGGGACCATATGGAATGCCAGGTGGATCCATGGTCCGTCCTAGGCTAGTGCAGACAAGGCAGATGACTTACTGCTTGCAACATCACTCTAATAGAATTTAAAGTTGGGGGAAGAGGTTTTCAACTTGAAGACATGCTCCTCCATATCAACATACTGTTATATTACTTTCTATTTGGTTTTTGTATTTCTGGGTCATGCATGGTGGTACCCAGGAGCTACTACTGGGTGTTTAAGACATCACTCCTGGCACTGGTGGGGATTTCAGTGAGGGTCTTGGCCAGCACAGCTCTGCAAATGCATTCACCTTGTACTATCTCGTCAGAATCTCCATATCAATTTAGAGTTGAGTGAGTCATAACGGTAGAGAATAAATAACTACTGGTTTCCCCCAAAGTCGTCAAGTCTGGGGGACTGGGACATAGTCTCAAAGGGGGAATTGACTAGAATGGAAAGATAAAAGGGGATACCAGAAAGCCTAGGAAAAGAAAAGCACAGCATGGGAGGCCTTCATATTCAAGGCTTGGTTGTATGAGCAGCTTGGTATTTCAAAGGCCCATAAACTAGATAATCTACAGGACTCTTATTCTGGAATTTGAACTGCTTTAATCAAATCTTGGCCTCTGTTCTCCCATACTGTAGAGGTATTTGCAATGTGGGCATAAGTCCGGTTCCCCACAATGTTCGTAGGCTTCTGTTCCTCTAAGGTGGTTCCTGATGCTCACATTCTCTATCACTAATCCTGGCTGCCAGCACCCCTGGATACTCCTTGCCCTGTCCTGCCCTGGCCAAACACGGACAGAAAACCTGCCTGGCCAGCTTCCCTAGAGTCCACCAAAACTTAAAAAAAATGGGAATAAGAGGGTGACACAGAGGTCACTGGTGCTTTCTGAAAGTAAAGAGATTAAAAGAAGAGCTGCTCTATTCATTCTTCTCAAAAATGGCCCTGTGGAGTCAAGGGAGCTGTGCCAGAAGTAGGGATCTTCACATTATTATGTAATATTTGCAGTTAACAAAGGATCTTCAGAAAAAGGGTGGAATCTGGGTCACCCTCCCTCATAGTGCAGCGACTGGAAGAGCTAGATTTCTCCTGGGATGTGTCCAAAGACTCACTGTCATGTGCTGGGACTTTCAGCCCTAGTTGAGTGAAAAGGTTAAGTTTCAGGATTAAGCTTCAGAGGAAAGTAAAGGACAAATCAAAAGTAGGAGGAGGAAGAGGAGGGAGGAAGAGAGAAGGATGAAGATGAGGATGATCATGTTCTGTTCTTGACAGTGATTGTTATGCCATGTACCATACATCTCTGAGAATTTAGCAGTAGCTCTCACGCAGACACCCCTTTGAAACTGGGCTAGAGAGGTGAAGCAATCAGTAAGGGTCAGTACGAATCAGTGAAAAATTCACGACATCGAGGACTCCAGGACAGGACTGTCCCAAAGACTTGATTCACTGGACTGTTCCCTGCTGTGGTAGAGTAACTCTTCACAGCCACCTGCTGATAACCCTTCCCAAATATCTCAGGCTTCCAGTACTCTGAAAACTGCCTCTTCCCAAAACTTATGGATCGCGCCTCCTGCTGGCCAGTCGGGGTTTACAGAATCATACAAACATCTTTGTCACCTAGCTGCACTTTAGGAAATTACTTTCTTTCAGAACTCTGATGAGTTACAACGGGGGACTCAAACTCAATTTACGTGTGGGCTGCAGGGAGCAAAGTCGGGATGAGGGAAAGCCTCAAAAGGGATTTGGCTTACCGAAGATTTGCAGTAAGAATAGCAGTAGTAAGAAAAAACATTGCAAAAAATCTCATCAAACATTTGCATACCCCTAATTCGGGGTATGCGAATGTTTAATGCCATATTTTTCTAACTAATGCTATTTTTATTGCGATTATTTGGTAAGCGAATAACCGAGAATACTGCGATATTTGAAGGCTAGCCACAGGACACAAAATGTTGAACGGAGGGCCACAAATGGCCCGTGGGCCACGAGTTTGAGACCACTGAGTTACAGCAATCAATATCTAGAAGCAGAAGTAATAAAATGCTTCTTCCTTTGTTTCTTGATTTTCCACAGCTAAAAGGAATAATTCATGGAACAGGCATAAACTTTCCTTTTCATAAACTTTCTATGATGTTTGGTCAGGTTAATAATTAAAAGGTTAAGATACCGTTAGCACGTGACTACAACTGGATTCCAGGCACTCCTTATGATTTCTGTCTCTCTGTCTCTCTTTCGTCCTCTCTCTCACCTTTTTCTTTTAGACACTTTGATTTTTAATATTTTTAATGAAGCAGTTCTATGAATATTACATTTTATATAAAATATTTATTTAAGCACCATGCTTACAAGCATGATTGTAGTTGGGTTTCAGTCATAAGCAGAACACCCTCTTCATTAGGGAAAAGGGCAACATTCCCACCACCAATGCCCCCACCCCCTCCTACCGAACCCCTGCCTGTATTCAAGAAAGGCATTCTACTTCACTGACTCATTAAGATGGTCATGATAGTTGTTAGTGTAGTTATTTCCCTAACTACACTCACCACTCTATGTGGTTAACTTCAGATTGTGAACGGGTCTTTTGGCGCTCATCTCTATTGTCTCTACGGATTATTATAATAATGTCCTTAATTTTCTGAAAACGCATAGATGAGTGAGACTATTCTGTGTCTATCTCTCTCCCTCTGACTTATTTCCCTCAGCATAATAGATTCCATGTACATCCATGTATAGGAAAATTTCATGACTTCATCCCTCCTGAAGGCTACATAATATTCCATTGTGTATATGTACCACAGTTTCTTTAGCCGCTCATTTGTTGAAGGGTATCTTGGTTGTTTCCAGAGTCTGACTAAAATAAATAGTGCTGCAATGAATATAGGCATGAGAAGACATTTTTGAATTGCATTTTTGTGTTCCTAGGCTATATTCCTAGGAATGGAAGAGCTGGATCATATGGGAGCTCAATTTTCAGGGTTTTTTTTTTTTTTTTTAGGATTCTTCATATTGTTTTCCATAAAGTCTGGACTAGATGGCATTCCCACCAGCAGTGAATACGAGTTCCTCTCTCTCACAACTTCCCCCATCCCCCGCATTGAATATTCTTGTTCTTTGTGATGTGTGCCAGTCTCTGAAGCTTGAGAGGCTACCCATTTTTTGTTTTAATTGGTATTTTCCTAATGATTAGTGATATGGAGCATTTTACCTTCATGTGCCTTGTGGCCAATTGTATTTCTTTTTTGAGAAATTGTTCATTTCTTCTCCCCATTTTTTGATGGGTTAGATGTTTATTTCTTGGTAAGTTGTGTCAGTATCTTGTATATTTTTATAGTAGACCCTTGTCTGATGAGTATAGGGTGAACAGTTTCTCCCATTCTGTGGCTGGCTTTTGTATACTAGGGGCTATTTTCTTTGATGTACAGAAGTTTCTCAGCTTAATATAGTCCCATGTATTTATCTCTGCTTCCACTTGTTTGGAGAGTGCTGTTTCCTCCGTGAAGATGCCCTTAGTATAAATGTCATGGAATGTCTTACCTACATGTTTTTCTATATATCTTATGGTTCAGGCCTGTTGTCAAGGTACTTAATCAATTAGGATTTGACCTTTGTGCATGGTGCTAGAAGGAGATCTGAGTTTACGTTTTTTCCAAGTGTCTGACCAGTTGTGTCAACACCACTTGTTGAAGAGGCTTTCTTTGTTCCATTCTGCATGTCTTGCCCCTTTATCAAATATTAATTGATTGTATGTCTGGGAAGCTTTTGCTGAACACTCAAGTCTATTTCACTGCTCTGAGGGTCTGTCTTTATTCCAGTACCATGCTGTGTTAGTGAAAATAGGGTTATAATACAGTTTAAAGTTGGGGAAAGTGATCCATCTTAACTTTCCTTGGATTTGTTATTATATATGTATATGATATAAATCATAATTGTTAGAGTACTATTATAGTAATAGTGCCTAGTCATGAATTCTATGCTTCTCATCCTTATTTCTTCAGCCACTGTAAAACCATAATAAGCTGGAGAAACAGCATTGGCAGCTGGAGCAGAGGCAGCAGCCAGACGAGCAGCGGAGGAATCCTGGAGCGATGGTGAAGATGGTGGTGGCGGACGGTAGAGGCAGTGGCGGCTGCAGTGAGGGCGGCCAAGCCAAGCCCCTATGTGGCTCAAGACTGACAACACCGGTGACCAGCACTGAGGCAGCTGCAGCGGCTGAGGAGCGAGGGGCGGTGGAGGCAGAGAGAACTACGATGACCCAAACAAAACCCCCGCTTCCCCAGTCATCCACATCAGGGGCCTGGGTGATGGTATGGTAGAAGCTGATCTTGCAGAGGCCTTGCAGGAATTTGGACCCATCAGCTATGTGGTGGTGATGCCTAGAATAAGACAAGCTTTGGTGGAGTTTGAAGATTTTTGGGGGCTTGCAACGCCATGAATGACAACCAAATCTACATCGCTGGTCACCCTGCTTTTGTGAATTACTCGACCAGCCAGATCTCCCGCCCTGGAGGCTCGGATGATTCCAGGAGTGTCAACAGTGTGCTTCTCTGCACCATCTTGAACCCCATCTACTCCATCACTACGGATATTCTGTACACTATCTGTAACCCTTGTGGCCCTGTCCAGAGAATCGTCATTTTCCACAAGAATGGAGTCCAGGCCATGGTGGAATTTGACTCGTGCAGAATGCCCAACGGGCCAAGGCCTCCCACACCGGGGCTGACATCTACTCGGGCTGCTGCGCTCTGAAGATTGAATATGCAAAGCCTACACACTTCAATGTGTTCAAGAATGATCAGGATACTTGGGACTACACTAACCTCAATCTCAGTGGACAAGGTGACCCAAGCAGCAACCCCAACAAACGCCAGAGACAGCCCCCTCTCCTGGGAGGTCATCCTGCGGAATATGGAGGGCCCCACGGTGGGTACCACAGCCATTACCATGATGAGGTCTACCGAAGGATGGGCCCACCTGTGGGGGGTCACTACGGCCCCCAGTACGTGCACCCCCACCCCCTTCCCCACCACCCGAGTATGGCCCTCACACCGACAGCCCGTGCTCATGATCTATGGCTTGGACCAGTCTAAGATGAACTGTGACCGAGTCTGCAATGTCTTCTGCCTGTATGGC
This sequence comes from Suncus etruscus, assembly GCF_024139225.1. NCBI lineage: Eukaryota > Metazoa > Chordata > Mammalia > Eulipotyphla > Soricidae > Suncus > Suncus etruscus. The sequence goes on from NC_064856.1 coordinate 69,542,827, forward strand.
ACTGTGGAGAAAGTCAAATTCATGAAAAGCAGCCTGGGGCTGCCATGGTGGAGATGGCTGATGGCTACGCTGTGGACCGTGCCATCACTCACCTCAACAACAACTTCATGTTCGGGCAGAAGCTGAACATGTGTGTCTCCAAGCAACCTGCCATCATGCCCGGCCAGTCCTATGGGCTGGAAGACGGTTCCTGCAGTTACGAAGACTTTAGTGAGTCGAGAAACAACCGCTTTTCCACTCCAGAGCAGGCGGCCAAAAATCGTATCCAGCACCCGAGCAACGTGCTGCACTTCTTCAATGCCCCCCTGGAAGTGACTGAGGAGAATTCTTTGAGGTCTGTGATGAGCTGGGAGTAAAGCGGCCATCGTCTGTAAAAGTCTTCTCCTGCAAAAGTGAACGCAGCTCCTCAGGGCTGCTGGAGTGGGAATCCAAGAGCGATGCCCTGGAGACTTTGGGCTTCCTGAACCATTACCAGATGAAAAGCCCAAATGGCCCATACCAGTACACCCTGAAGTTGTGTTTCTCCACTGCTCAGCACGCCTCCTAACTGGGTACCTAGAAAGTAGTTCCCATTCGAGCAGGAAAACATTGCTTTTCCTTTATGCTGGTTATTCTTTTCCCTTTCTGCAAAAGTTCCTGTATTCCTTTTTTTTTTAAATGCTAGGTTAGAGGCTTTTAATCTAATGGAAATGCTAAAAGTCAAGAGGGGGAGGGGAAGGGGAACTGAGAACTCCCAGATTAACCTTCACTTTTGGAAATTATTGTACATGTGATTTTTTCCCCCTTGTTCATACATTTGTGCTGCCCGCGTACTCTTGGCACATTTCAATAAAACAGTTTGAAAATAAACACTTGTCTGTGATTCCCCCCCCCAAAAAAAACCATAATAAGCTGAAAAAATCGAACCAAACAGTTATTGCAGAACAACTTTAATATAAGGCAGCCAAGTATTTATTTTAGAATATTTTAATAGGGAGATATATGCAAAACTTTGATGTAATGTTTTATAATACAGTTGTATACTTTATATTTTTAGCAATGGAAAACACCCATGCAATAAAATATAAAATTATCTGTATATTTCATATACATTTCATTAGCTATATATACACACTTTTACAGTTACCAGGTATCTTTTTTTCATTTTATTTTAACTTTTTCTCAAAACATGCAATCAAGCACAAAGTATAATTATTTTCACACATATACATTCTTAGTCTTTCCCTTTAGTCTCATAAAAGCCTCTATGTAGAGAACTGAAAACACTTTTATATTTAACTTAAAATCATCTGAATAAAATAGTGCCTCTGTTTTAAGACAAGTCTCAGCAAAAACAAATGCACTATTCTATTGTGAGAAGTATTCAACCATTTCAGAGTATAATATGTAAACAAAACACATCATTTACTATATTATAACTGTACAGTAAACAATAAAAGGTAATCCTAAAAGTCCTGGGTTTTGAGAAGCAAATGAAATTGTACTCAAATCATTTCAAATTGTAACTAAATGATAGTCTTCAACAAGCAGGAACTCATTACATCATAATGAAATCTAAGAAAAGGAGATGGAGGACCGGAGTAGTAGCACAGTAGTAGGCCTCTTGTCTTGCAAGCAGCTCACCCAGGAAGGTCCTTGGTTGGATTCCCAGCATCCCATATGGTTCCCCAAGCCAGGAGCGATTTCTGAGCACATAGTCAGGAGTAACCCATGAGCGACACCAGATGTGCCCCACCAAATAAAAGATGGAAACACAGCTATTTCTCATGTCCTCTATTACATAATATGCATGCATATATCTAGAATGTGTAGAATGTAAAGATATATGGAAGTTATTGCTACTAAGTATGATCAATTATTTTTTAATTTTTTTATTTAAAAAACTTTATTACATACATGATTGTGTTTGGGTTTCAGTCATGTAAAGAACACCACCCATCACCAGCACAACGTTCCCATCACCAATATCCCAAATCTCCCTCCTCCCCAAAAAACCCCGCCTGTATCTAGACAGGTTTTTATTTCCCTCGTACATTCTCATTATTAGGATTAATACAAAATGTTCATCTTTATCCCTTACAACTTTCTTAAGTATAAAGTTTGCATCATATGATATTAGTATGGACACTCCAGCTTTTTCATAGACTTTGTTTGCTTGGATGTTTTTCCTCCAGCCCTTTATTTTGAGTCTATGTTTGTTCTGACTATTCAGGTGCGTTTCTTGTAGGCAGCAGAAGGTTGGATTAAGTTTTTTGATCCATTTTGCCACTCTGTGTCTCTTAACTGGTGCACTTAGTCCATTGACATTGAGAGAAAGAATTGCTCTGGGACTTAGTGCCATCTTTATCTCGAAGTTTGGTGTGTCTGTTGGTCAGTCTTGTCTTAAAGTAGGCTGTTCAGTTTTTCTTTTAAGAATGGTTTTGAGCCTGTAAAGTTTCTGAGCTGTTGTTTGTCTGTGAAACCATATATTGTGCCTTCAAACCTGAAAGTGAGTTTTGCTGGATGCAGTATTCTAGGTGAAGCATTTATTTCATTGAATATTTTCACTATGTCCCACCACTGCCTTCAGGCCGAAAATGGATCACAGCACAGAAGACAGGCAGATAGGGGTGCTGGCATTTGAGTTCCAGCAGTGATCAGAGGCTTCCCCTTTCTGGGCATGTAAGATCACCTCCAGGAAAGGCTCCAGGGAAGTCGAGCTGTCCACAGATGAGCCACACACAGGATGAAATCAGGCCAAAAATGGAGCACAGCACAGAAGACAGGCAGATAGGGGTGCTGGCAACTGAGTTCCAGCAGCATTCCTCAATTCTCTCTCTCACTCTGAATCAGGCAGGATCACCAGCAGGAAAGCTGATGAAATCCAGTCTCAGGCAGCTGGAAACCGCATGGCCCAAGATTACTTCTGCGCCCTTCTGACTCCCAGCAGAAACCAGCAGGAATCAGTGTGTGTACATCCCGATCCACCTGTGAAGCAGGCAGGATCATCAGCAGGAACGCTGATGAAATCCAGTCTCAGGCACCTAAAAACTGCATGACCCAAGATGGCTTCTGCCCCTTTCGACCTCCGGCAGACACCAGCAGGAATCAGTGTGTGTACGTCCTGAACCCATAGCCACCATGTTTATTTTGAAAATAAATGCGGGCTTTCAAAAAAAAAAAAAGACATTATAGAGGAACAACAGAACCCATTTTATAAGTGTGTTTTTTTTAATCTAATTTTATGGCACATGCTATTCTATAAGATCCACAAAATGCTATCTATTCTGGTTTTCTAAGTAGATGTATAAATAGAATCACCTGAGAGTGCTATGAATGAAAAAATGAAAGGGAAAAAAAACTAATGGATTGCACTAACAAGTTGCTTCTAGTGCAAAAGATCCTTATGATATATGTCCATACTTATAAAGAAGGAAGCTGGTAATAGAGGCTAATAAATTATACACCAAGTTGAGACTCTAGAGAAAAAAAAACTTTGGAAAATACCACAATGCTTCATGATGTTTAGCACAGTTGTCACTTCTTTTTTTTTTTTTTTTTTTTTAATTTTTTTTTTATTTAAACACCTTGATTACATACATGATTGTGTTTGGGTTTCAGTCATAAAAGGAACACCACCCATCACCAGTGCAACATTCCCATCACCCAAGTCCCAAATCACCCTCCTCCCCACCCAACCCCCGCCTGTACCCTAAACAGGCTCTACATTTCCCTCATACATTCTCAATATTAGGACAGTTCAAAATGTAGTTATTTCTCTAACTAAACTCATCACTCTTTGTGGTGAGCTTCCTGAGGTGAGCTGGAACTTCCAGCTCTTTTCTCTTTTGTGTCTGAAAATTATTATTACAAGGGTGTCTTTCATTTTTCTTAAAACCCATAGATGAGTGAGACCATTCTGCGTTTTTCTCTCTCTCTCTGACTTATTTCACTCAGCATAATAGATTCCATGTACATCCATGTATAGGAAAATTTCATGACTTCATCTCTCCTGACAGCTGCATAATATTCCATTGTGTATATGTACCACAGTTTCTTTAGCCATTCATCTGTTGAAGGGCATCTTGGTTGTTTCCAGAGTCTTGCTATGGTAAATAGAGCTGCAATGAATATAGGTGTAAGGAAGGGGTTTTTGTATTGTATTTTTGTGTTCCTAGGGTATATTCCTAGGAGTGGTATAGCTGGATCGTATGGGAGCTCGATTTCCAGTTTTTGGAGGAATCTCCATATCGCTTTCCATAAAGGTTGAACTAGACAGCATTCCCACCAGCAGTGGATAAGAGTTCCTTTCTCTCCACATCCCCGCCAACACTGTTTATTCTCATTCTTTGTGATGTGTGCCATTCTCTGGGGTGTGAGGTGGTATCTCATCGTTGTTTTGATTTGCATCTCCCTGATGATTAGTGATGTGGAACATTTTTTCATGTGTCTTTTGGCCATGCGTATTTCTTCTTTGTCAAAGTGTCTGTTCATTTCTTCTCCCCATTTTTTGATGGGGTTAGATGTTTTTTTCTTGTAAAGTTCTGTCAGTGCCTTGTATATTTTGGAGATTAGCCCCTTATCTGATGGGTATTGGGTGAATAGTTTCTCCCACTCAGTGGGTGGCTCTTGTATCCTGGGCACTATTTCCTTTGAGGTGCAGAAGCTTCTCAGCTTAATATATTCCCATCTGTTAATCTCTGCTTTCACTTGCTTGGAGAGTGCAGTTTCCTCCTTGAAGATGCCTGTAATGTCCTGTAGTGTTTTGCCTATGTGCTGTTCTATATATCTTATGGTTTTGGGGCTGATATCGAGGTCTTTAATCCATTTGGATTTTACCTTTGTACATGATGTTAGCTGGGGGTCTAAGTTTAACTTTTTGCAAGTGGCTATCCAATTGTGCCAACACCACTTGTTGAAGAGGCTTTCCCTGCTCCATTTAGGATTTCCTGCTCCTTTATCAAAAATTAGATGGTTGTATCTCTGGGGAACATTTTCTGAGTATTCAAGCCTATTCCACTGATCTGAGGACCTATCCTTATTCCAATACCATGCTGTTTTGATAACTGTTGCTTTGTAGTACAGTTTAAAGTTGGGAAAAGTAATTCCTCCCATATTCTTTTTCCCAATGATTGCTTTAGCTATTCGAGGGTGTTTATTGTTCCAAATGAATTTCAAAAGTGTCTGATCCACTTCTTTGAAGAATGTCATGGGTATCTTTAGAGGGATGGCATTAAATCTGTATAATGCCTTGGGGAGTATTGACATTTTGATGATGTTAATCCTGCCAATCCATGAGCAGGGTATGTGTTTCCATTTCCGTGTGTCCTCTCTTATTTCTTGGAGCAGAGTTTTATAGTTTTCTTTGTATAGGTCCTTCACATATTTAGTCAAGTTGATTCCAAGATATTTGAGTTTGTGTGGTACTATTGTGAATGGGGTTGTTTTCTTAATGTCCATTTCTTCTTTATTACTGTTGGTGTATAGAAAGGCCATTGATTTTTGTGCGTTAATTTTGTAGCCTGCCACCTTGCTATATGAGTCTATTGTTTCTAGAAGCTTTTTGATAGAGTCTTTAGGGTTTTCTAAGTAGAGTATCATGTCATCTGCAAACAGTGAGAGCTTGACTTCTTCCTTTCCTATCTGGATTCCCTTGATATCCTTTTCTTGCCTAATCGCTATAGCAAGTACTTCCAGTGCTATGTTGAATAGGAGTGGTGAGAGAGGACAGCCTTGTCTTGTGCCAGAATTTAGAGGGAAGGCTTTCAGTTTTTCTCCATTGAGGATAATATTTGCCACTGGCTTGTGGTAGATGGCCTTCACTATATTGAGAAAGGTTCCCTCCATTCCCATCTTGCTGAGAGTTTTGATCAAGAATGGGTGTTGGACCTTATCAAATGCTTTCTCTGCATCTATTGATATGATCATGTGGTTTTTATTTTTCTTGTTATTGATGTTGTGTATTATGTTGATAGATTTACGGATGTTAAACCAGCCTTGCATTCCTGGGATGAAACCTACTTGATCGTAGTGGATGATCTTCTTAATGAGGCATTGAATCCTATTTGCCAGGATTTTGTTGAGGATCTTTGCATCTGCATTCATCAGTGATATTGGTCTGTAATTTTCTTTTTTGGTAGCGTCTCTGTCTGGTTTAGGTATCAAGGTGATGTTGGCTTCATAAAAGCTATTTGGAAGTGTTTCTGTTTGTTCAATTTCATGAAAGAGTCTTGCCAAGATTGGCAGTAGTTCCTCTTGGAAAGTTTGATAGAATTCATTAGTGAATCCATCTGGACCTGGGCTTTTGTTTTTCGGCAGACATTTGATTACTGTTTTAATTTCATCAATGGTGATGGGGGTGTTTAGATATGCTACATCCTCTTCCTTCAACCGTGGAAGATTATAAGAGTCCAAGAATTTATCCATTTCTTCCAGGTTCTCATTTTTAGTGGCGTAGAGTTTTTCAAAGTAGTTTCTGATTACCCTTTGAATCTCTGTCATATCAGTAGTGATCTCTCCTTTTTCATTCCTGATACGAGTTATCAAGTTTCTCTCTCTCTCTTTCTTTGTTAGGTTTGCCAGTGGTCTATCAATCTTGTTTATTTTTTCAAAGAACCAACTTCTGCTTTCGTTGATCTTTCGGATTGTTTTTTGAGTTTCCACTTCGTTGATTTCTGCTCTCAGCTTTGTTATTTCCTTCTGTCTTCCTGTTCTTGGGTCCTTTTGTTGAGCATTTTCTAGTTCTATTAGCTGTGTCATTAAGCTACTCAGGTAAGCTCCTTCTTCCTTCCTGATGTGTGCTTGCAAAGCTATAAATTTTCCTCTCAGTACTGCTTTTGCTGTGTCCCATAAGTTCTGAGAGTTTGTGTCTTTATTGTCATTTGTTTCCAGGAACCTTTTTATTTCCTCCTTGATTTCATCTCGGACCCACTGGTTATTGAGCATGAGGCTGTTTAACTTCCAGGTGTTAAAGTGTTTCTTCTGGGTCCCTTTGGAGTTCACAAATAATTTCAGAGCCTTGTGGTCAGCGAAGGTAGTCTGCAAAATTTCTATCCTCTTGATCTTATGGAGGTATGTTTTATGTGCCAGCATGTAGTCTATCCTGGAGAATGTCCCATGTACATTGGAGAAGAATGTGTATCCAGGTTTCTGGGGATGGAGTGTCCTATATATATCCACTAGGCCTCTTTCTTCCATTTCTCTCCTCAGGTCTAGTATATTCTTGTTGGGTTTCAGTCTGGTTGACCTGTCCAGTGTTGACAAAGCCGTGTTTAGGTCCCCCACAATTATTGTGTTGTTGTTGATATTATTTTTCAGATTTGTCAGCAGTTGTATTAAATATTTTGCTGGCCCCTCATTCGGTGCATATATGTTTAGGAGAGTGAATTCTTCCTGCTCTACGTACCCCTTGATTAATATAAAATGTCCGTCTTTGTCCCTTATAACCTTCCTGAGTATAAAGTTTGCATTATCTGATATTAGTATGGCCACTCCAGCTTTTTTATGGGTGTTGTTTGCTTGGATAACTTTTCTCCAGCCTTTTATTTTGAGTCTATGTTTGTTCTGACTATTCAGGTGCGTTTCTTGTAGGCAGCAGAAGGTTGGATTGAGTTTTTTGATCCATTTAGCCACTCTGTGTCTCTTAACTGGTGCATTTAGTCCATTGACGTTGAGAGAAAGAATTGTCCTGGGATTTAACGCCATCTTTATTTCAAAATTTGGTGTGTCTTTTGGGTAGTCTTGTCTTAGATTAGGTCTTTCAGTTTTTCTCTTAAGACTGGTTTTGTGTCTGTGAAGTTTCTGAGCTGTTTTTTGTCTGTGAAACCATGTATTCTTCCATCAAACCGGAAAGTGAGTTTTGCTGGGTATAGTATTCTGGGTGAAGCATTCATTTCATTCAGTCTTGTCACAATATCCCACCACTGCTTTCTGGCATTGAGCGTTTCTGGTGACAGGTCTGCTGTAAATCTCAGGGAAGCTTGCTTGAACATGATTTCCCCTTTTGATCTTGCTGTTTTCAGAATTCTGTCTCTATCTGTGGGATTTGTCATTGTGACTAGGATGTGTCTTGGGGTGGTTTTTCTGGGGTCTCTTTTGGTTGGTACTCTTCGGGCATGCAGGATTTGATCACATATATTCTTTAGCTCTGGAAGTTTCTCTTTAATGATGTTCTTGACCATTGATTCTTCCTGGAAATTTTCTTCCTGGGTCTCTGGGACTCCAATGATTCTTAAGTTGTTTCTGTTGATCTTATCATAGACTTCTATTTTCGTCTGTTCCCATTCTTTGACTAATTTTTCCATTGTCTGCTCATTTGCTTTAAGTTTTTTGTCCAATCTCTCCTGCTGTATGGAATTGTTATGTATCTCATCTTCCACAGCACCAAGTCTATTCTCAGCTTCTGATACCCTGTCCCAGAGCTTATCCATTTTGTCATTCACTTCGTTTACTGAGTTTTTCAGGCCTGTTAGTTGACATGTTATTTCAGTTTGGAGTTTTGTCATTTCTGCCTTCATATTTTCTTGCTTCTTATTAGTGTTCTGTTCAACTCGATCCATGGTTTCTTGGAGTCTGTTGAGCACCTTCCATATTGCTAGTCTAAAGTCCTTATCTGAGAGGTTGATTAGTTGTTCAGTCATTATCTGGTCCTCAGAATTGTCATCTTCATTCTGTATGTCTGATGCTGGCCTGCGCTGTTTCCCCATTGTCACATTTGTATTGTGGGTTTTTCTACGTGTTGTAGTGGTATTCATTGTCTATATGATGTAGGCAGCACACTCCTCTGGCTCCTCCCTTTCTGGATGGGCTGACTTGCCTCTAAGGGAGGGGAGTCCTCCGTGGATGAAGCCTCACACTGGGTCAAATCTTAGGCCCGAGCATGTAACAGAGAAGACAGTCCAGAGAGAAATGTTTGCTTCTGTGATATAGCGCCGTTCTTAGTGTGATTTTTCCTTCTTGTTGCAATGGAGTTCTTTCCTTAGAAAGAGTGCACGGCCACGTAGCGAAGCGGAGCGGCCGTGCTCCTCTGAGCCTCTTTTTGCCCCACTCGCAAGAGTTTCACGCAAGAGGACAGTAGACAGACATAGACAGGTCACACTCACAGTCTTTCACAGCTGAGCCCCACTGGGCCGGTGTACTTTCGCGGATTTTTCCCGCCTGGTGTCACACACAGGGAGCCAGCTTTTGCAAAGGATAGCCGGTTTTTATGCTCTGAAGTCCCTCCCTGAAAATGGCGTCTGGGCGAGCAAGGTTTCTGGAGGCTCTTTTTGCCCCACTCGCAAGAGTTTCACGCAAGAGGACAGTAGACAGACATAGACAGGTCACACTCACAGTCTTTCACAGCTGAGCCCCACTGGGCCGGTGTACTTTCGCAGATTTTCCCCGCCTGGTGTCACACACAGGGAGCCAGCTTTTGCAAAGGATAGCCGGCTTTTATGCTCTGAAGTCCCTCCCTGAAAATGGCGTCTGGGCAAGCGAGGTTTCTGGAGGCTCTTTTTGCCCCACTCGCAAGAGTTTCACGCAAGAGGACAGTAGACAGACATAGACAGGTCACACTCACAGTCTTTCACAGCTGAGCCCCACTGGGCCGGTGTACTTTCGCGGATTTTCCCCGCCTGGTGTCACACACAGGGAGCCAGCTTTTGCAAAGGATAGCCGGTTTTTATGCTCTGAAGTCCCTCCCTGAAAATGGCGTCTGGGCGAGCGAGGTTTCTGGAGGCTCTTTTTGCCCCACTCGCAAGAGTTTCACGCAAGAGGACAGTAGACAGACATAGACAGGTCACACTCACAGTCTTTCACAGCTGAGCCCCACTGGGCCGGTGTACTTTCGCGGATTTTCCCCGCCTGGTGTCACACACAGGGAGCCAGCTTTTGCAAAGGATAGCCGGCTTTTATGCTCTGAAGTCCCTCCCTGAAAATGGCGTCTGGGCGAGCGAGGTTTCTGGAGGCTCTTTTTGCCCCACTCGCAAGAGTTTCACGCAAGAGGACAGTAGACAGACATAGACAGGTCACACTCACAGTCTTTCACAGCTGAGCCCCACTGGGCCGGTGTACTTTCGCGGATTTTCCCCGCCTGGTGTCACACACAGGGAGCCAGCTTTTGCAAAGGATAGCCGGTTTTTATGCTCTGAAGTCCCTCCCTGAAAATGGCGTCTGGGCGAGCGAGGTTTCTGGAGGCTCTTTTTGCCCCACTCGCAAGAGTTTCACGCAAGAGGACAGTAGACAGACATAGACAGGTCACACTCACAGTCTTTCACAGCTGAGCCCCACTGGGCCGGTGTACTTTCGCGGATTTTCCCCGCCTGGTGTCACACACAGGGAGCCAGCTTTTGCAAAGGATAGCCGGCTTTTATGCTCTGAAGTCCCTCCCTGAAAATGGCGTCTGGGCAAGCGAGGTTTCTGGAGGCTCTTTTTGCCCCACTCGCAAGAGTTTCACGCAAGAGGACAGTAGACAGACATAGACAGGTCACACTCACAGTCTTTCACAGCTGAGCCCCACTGGGCCGGTGTACTTTCGCGGATTTTCCCCGCCTGGTGTCACACACAGGGAGCCAGCTTTTGCAAAGGATAGCCGGTTTTTATGCTCTGAAGTCCCTCCCTGAAAATGGCGTCTGGGCGAGCGAGGTTTCTGGAGGCTCTTTTTGCCCCACTCGCAAGAGTTTCACGCAAGAGGACAGTAGACAGACATAGACAGGTCACACTCACAGTCTTTCACAGCTGAGCCCCACTGGGCCGGTGTACTTTCGCGGATTTTCCCCGCCTGGTGTCACACACAGGGAGCCAGCTTTTGCAAAGGATAGCCGGCTTTTATGCTCTGAAGTCCCTCCCTGAAAATGGCGTCTGGGCGAGCGAGGTTTCTGGAGGCTCTTTTTGCCCCACTCGCAAGAGTTTCACGCAAGAGGACAGTAGACAGACATAGACAGGTCACACTCACAGTCTTTCACAGCTGAGCCCCACTGGGCCGGTGTACTTTCGCGGATTTTCCCCGCCTGGTGTCACACACAGGGAGCCAGCTTTTGCAAAGGATAGCCGGTTTTTATGCTCTGAAGTCCCTCCCTGAAAATGGCGTCTGGGCGAGCGAGGTTTCTGGAGGCTCTTTTTGCCCCACTCGCAAGAGTTTCACGCAAGAGGACAGTAGACAGACATAGACAGGTCACACTCACAGTCTTTCACAGCTGAGCCCCACTGGGCCGGTGTACTTTCGCGGATTTTCCCCGCCTGGTGTCACACACAGGGAGCCAGCTTTTGCAAAGGATAGCCGGCTTTTATGCTCTGAAGTCCCTCCCTGAAAATGGCGTCTGGGCAAGCGAGGTTTCTGGAGGCTCTTTTTGCCCCACTCGCAAGAGTTTCACGCAAGAGGACAGTAGACAGACATAGACAGGTCACACTCACAGTCTTTCACAGCTGAGCCCCACTGGGCCGGTGTACTTTCGCGGATTTTCCCCGCCTGGTGTCCGTCACTTCTATATCCTTGGCCACAGTGACTTACATAGTATGCACAAAAGATTTTGGTCTAGAGCTACAGAATAGTAAAAGGTTTAGCCATGTTCTTTTCATGCAGTCAGTCAACCCAAGTTGGGTTACATGCATTGCATACGGTCCCCCACATATTATGAAGAGTGATGATCCCTATGTACAGAACCAGGAATGAAACCTATGCATGGCTGAGTGAAATTCCCAAACAAACAAACACTAAATTTGTTCTTGACTCAAAAGAGGATTGATTTGTTATTTTCCACTGAGCTTTCAAGAACTTTCTGTGCTTGGGTGAGAGCTGACTGAATGTACCAATCTTGGGGTGCAGGATGGGTCATACTAGAAATATGAATAGTGTACATAAAGTTTTAAATCAGATCAAATCAATAATAAATAAATAATAAATTATTGACCATATTCAGGTATTTAAGAGGAAGTGAGAGAGTTAGAAAAGAGTCAGAGTCTGTGAGAAAGCAGTTTTTCTAAAAGATGCACCACATAGTCAGACTTTTTTAAAGTTCCTAACCACTTCATCAAATGTGACCTTGTAGTCATAAGGGTTTAAGTCAATGTGTCCAAACAAATCATTCTCTTTTCACACAGATCTTCTATTTAGAGACTAGGTTTTGTTCCTTTCTTCAAGAGATTTCAAGCTGTATCAGATGTCTGGCTCACTGGCTGTATGGATTTTGAAGAGTTGCCTGAAAACCAAGTCACCGAATCCTTATTTTTATGACCTTACTTATTCTTGAGTACAAACAAATATACAACTTTTGCATATTACTTTTTGTTTGTTTGTGTTTCTGGTCACACCCGCAGCGCTCAGGGGTTACTTCTGGCTCTATGCTCAGAAATCGCTCCTGGCAGCTCAGGGGGCCATACCGGGTTTTGAACCACTGTCCTTCTGCGTGCAAGGCAAATGCCCTGCCTCCATGTTCTCTCTTCAGCCCCTGCATATTACTTTTTTCTTCTTTATTTGAACATCTTGATTACATAAATGATTGTGATTAGGTTTCAGTCATATAAAGAAAACCCCCTTCTCCAGTGCAACATTCCCACCACCAATGTCCCCAATCTCCCTCTATCCCACCCCACCCCACAGACAGGCTTTTCAGTTCCCTCATTCATTCACATGATGATGGTAGTTCTCTGTGTAGTTATTTCTATAGCTGTACTCACTACTCTTTGTGGTGAGCTTCATGGAGTGAGCTGGTGTCCCATCCCTCCTCTCATTGTCTCTGAGGATTGTTACAAAAATGACTTATTTTTCTTAAAACCCATAGATGAGCGAGACTATTCTGTGTCTCTCTCTCTTTCTGACTTATTTCACTCAGCATGGTAGATTCCATGTACATCCATGTATAGGAAAATTTCATGACTTCATCTCTCCTGAAGGCTGCATAATATTCCATTGTGTATATGTACCACAGTTTCTTTAGACATTCGTCTGTTGAAGGGCATCTTAGTTGTTTCCAGAGCCTGGCTATTGAGAATAGTGCTGCAATAAATATAGGTGTGAGGAAGGGGTTTTTGTATTGTATTCTTGTGTGCTTAGGGTATATCTTTAGGAGTGGAATAGCTGTGTCAAATGGGAGCTCAATTTCCAGATTTTGAAGGAATCTCCATATTGCTTTCCATAGAGGCTGTACTATGCGGCATTCCCACCAGCAGTGGATAAGAGTTCCTTTCTCTCTACATCCCAGCACTGATTGTTCTCATTCTTTGTGATGTGCGCCAATCTCTGCAGTCTGAGGTGGTATCACATCGTTGTTTTGATTTGCATTTCCCTGATGATTAGTGACGAGGAAAATAGCATGGAACTATCTCAAGAAGCTATGAACAGAGCTAAACAACGTAACATGTGACAATTTCGCTATAGAGTGTCTATACAAGTAAGTTGAATACATAAAAAGCAAAACAATTTCAGCACAATGTTTTTGCAACATTGTTTACAATAGCAAACATGTGGGAATACCAATTTGAACAGACTAGAGATACATATGAATACATAACAAAATATAGCTCATCTATAGTAAAAGACAAAATTTTAACATTTCCATAAAGGAAGTCGATTTATTTGTGAATGAAAAGGAATCAATTTATTTTATTATTTCACCCAGTATGTAACACAGGACACAAAAGTGGAATAATTCAACTTACTTGTATAGACACTCTATAGCGAAATTGTCACATGTTACGTTGGTTAGCTCTGTTCATAGCTTCTTGAGATAGTTCCATGCTATTTTCAAATGAATGTGCCAGCGAACATCACCATCAAGTGAAAAGAGTTTAGAGTATCCATTATCCATATTTAACCAATATTTATTGTTTCATAATGTAAATTATTATGATAAGTATTAGACATTCACTGCAGGTTTTATTTTAAATTCTCTAAAAATCAGTGATGGCTAACATTTTTCTGATCCATTTTTGGTATCAGTATGTGCACATACGTGAAGAGGAGTCTATTTTAAATTTTTGACATTTTTATATTATTTCCATTTTTCTTATCATTGCACTTTTTATTTCTCTACATATAAGAATAGTAACTGATTAATGTATTTATAATGTGCTAATTTCTTTTCCCTTCAGTACTTTTCTACGACTGTTTATATATTTTTCAGTACAAAGGCTTTTCAGTGTAATGTAGTTAAATGCATCTCCTTCTTTCCATTTCCTTTGTGTTTAATGCCCAAAGAAATAAGGAATTTTACAACAATTTATTTAACTTACATTTTTAGATCTTTCTTTCATCCTTTGAACCATTCTGACTCAGATAGTGGATCTTGGAAGAGTTCTGTTTGACACTTTTGTATGTGACTGTGTGACTTTTCTAACATTATTCTATTGAAGAAATTGTTTTCTATTCCAATGGTTAGAATTGTTTTCCAATGGTTTTCTTTCCCTTGGCTTCATTTTAAAGATAAAATTTCAAAAAGTGTGTGTGTGTGTGTGTGTGTGTGTGTGTGTTTTCTCGTCATTGAGTTCTAGTCCAATGATTTATATATCTATTTTATTTCCTAACCATGCAGTTTTTATTGCTATCCACTTATAATGTACCTAAAATGATCTAACATGGCACATGTCTTTTTCACAATGGATTTCATAAACTATGGAGTTCACCGTTGGTGGAAGTGTTGCACTGGTGAAGTTCTTTTTGTGAGTGAAACCCAACTACAGTCCTGTTTGTAATCATGGTGTCTACCTAAAGATATAAAATATTTATGTTATTTATTTTCTCTCCTTTAATATTGTAAATTGATTTGGGATCTATTTAAATCTGTATTTTGATTTATATATTAGATATATTTTTGCTAATTTGGGGGGTCATTTTGGCTTCACTTAGGGGTTTCCCCTGACTCTGTGCTCAGAAATAGCTCCTGGCAGGTTCTGGGGACATTCTAGGATGCAGGGTTTGAACGTGGGTACATCCCAGGAAAGGAGCTGGCAAGTCCAACGCCCTACAGCTATGCTATCGCTCAGGCCCCTAACAAAGACCTTTTGACTAAATTAATACAACCTGTCCATATGAAATAGAATTCCTGACATTCACTTACTGTTTTAATCTATGTCTTTCACAATGCTGTTTTCACCAAATATATTTTAAATCTTTAGTTGTCCTTAAACCAATTTTATCTCCTAGACAGTTATTTTTGAACTAAAAAATCAGAAATTTCTACCCTCTCCAATGAGGGTTTTTTTTTTTTTTTGATGGGGGTCACACCCGGCAGAGCTCAGGGGTTACTCCTGACTTTATTCTCAGAAATCGCTCCTGACAGGCTCAGGGGACCACAGAGGATGCCAGGATTCGAACCACGGCCCTTCTGCATGCTAGGTAAATGCCTTACCTCTATGCTATCTCTCTGGCACCTCCTATGAGCTTTTCTTGCCTCTTTTCTGTAAATTTTCTGGCAATTCAAAGGAAAAGTTTTATTAAAGGAAAAAACCATTTTAAATAATTGAATTACTTTTTAATCCCTTTTTAATATTTATTGTTGTTTTAGGTAACATATTTATGATAGAATTAAATTTTCTAATTTTGGTGTATTGAGTTCATCTCACCATTTACAAAAGTCTAATACCTTCTGGTGATATTAATTCTAGTCTACTTATTCATCCTCTTACAAATTCTCTCATCTATTAAAAGGCTGATTAAGATAAAAAATTGCAAGCTATGTTACTATTATATTAGAATGCCCATGCTGTCAGTTTCCTTTGAGGAAAGGACACTCAATGCACAAGTCACATCGATTATACTACCTGGGGTAGACTATACTTATAGTGCTCACAACCTATTTTAGTGCTCTAGAAGTGAAAATTTATCCTAAATGCTCCATGAACAATCTAACCCTGAAAGGTCTATTTAGCAAAGTTTACAACCCCCCCCCAGTATTGAGATGTGCCTAGAAATTGGAATAACGTTACACCCTGATGTGCAGACCCTCTTTTTTAAGCACTATGACTCATCCCATGAAAGTCAGGCCCAAAACTACAATCTTTAAGTAGACCTCCAATGTTTGCCTATGAGTGGGTGTCAGTGGGTAGGTGATGAACTCCTCTATATTTGTCTAACCTATTGTTAATATTCCTACCTATAATGATATAGTCCTATTATATGTTAGCCCTTCTCCCCGACCCTGTTCACCACCTAAGAAATCCCTTCTATCTTCTCACCCCCTCATCCCTCATTTGTTTGCTCTGCTGATCTATATTTTAAACAATCCATGCTTATATTGTCTAGAGCCCCTGTTATATATAATCTTCCATCCTTCAGAACTCCTTCTATTCTCTCAGCCCCCTAATCCTGATCCTTTATCTCTTCCTAATGAATTCTTTACCCTCAGTTCTTAACTCCCTAGGAACCCGACCTTCCCCCTGCACCAACAAGCTGCATCTAGGCTCCCAAACTAAAGGACATTCTCCCATCCCCCATCTCTAGCACCTGCAAGAAACTGCAGCTATGGCTCCTGCTGACTAATTCTATGTGGCCCTTTTTCTCCCAGTTCCCCTCAATGTGCACTGTTGCTTGCTACATGATCCTGGGGTACTCCCATTTAGAGGACACTTCCTCATCCTCCCAGACTTCCCAAGACTTCTGTTTGATTAAAATATACCCTGAATCTTAGTTCCCCTCAGACAATCACAAAAGACTTAATGGACATCTTTATTTTCTTTATATTTTTCTGTAGATCCATTTCCTTTATAGTTATACCTCAGTGATATTTTCCATATGTAGAAGTAATCTCTCCATTGATTTTTTAGCTTCTTCTGTTTGTACATAGTAGCAAATTCTAGTAGAAAAATTTTTTGCCCAGAGACTATACAGCATGTTGTTTTTACCCACAAATGCACCAATAATACAATATGGCAGCATTTCTCTTTGCATAATCACACTACAATAGGAAAAACTTATGTTTTTATAAGAAATAAGTTTTTATATAATAGGGATAGAATTCATAAATTTTATTGTGCAGGGGGGCATTCCAAATTGAACATTTGTCATGGGAATTTAGAACTCAATCAATCAGACATTGATCGTCCAATCCCAGACTTCCGATCCCAACCTTAGAACTTGCACAGTTCCTTGCTACAGCACCAGGAATCAAACTCTTCCTGCTGGAGGTCCTAATACTGCTCTGGCACCAAATTGCTCCAGAATAGGTTCAGAAGACACCCTAATCACAAGGAAATAGCTGCAATTTGATCTAAAGGCAAAATGAAATTACAAGACTCTCCATCTTAGGATCTGAGGAAAACCAAGATCTTTCATTACAGAAGACTGACTCTGAAGATCTTTATCAGGTGCCCTTGATTTGGGGGTTTTCAGCTTTCTGAACTGTGAGAAATAAAGTTGCCTAGACTATGTTATTTTTTTCTTTAAATAATCTTTGTTTTGACCAAGGTGGACCACAAATCCCTCAGAGCAACATTCCAGGCACTTAGTGACATTGAATCAGGGGCACTCCCCCACCAATGCCATCCTCCTTCCACCCCTGCTCCCAGTCTACACCCAAAATCCCCTTGCTTGCCCCTTGGCTGCCAGCACAAGTGGTCCCCTCTGCATCCAGCTTGCTGCACACCGGGTGCCAACTCTGCTGTCACTGTCCTTGGACTTGGTGTTAAATCTGAACATTTTTTATTTTCACTGAACGTTCGTTCATACGACTGTCTGTTCTTGGTACCATTCACTATCTCGCCCTCAATCCGTGAGGAAGAACAAGATGGTTCAAGTTATGTAATTTTGTTTGAAGGAAAGAAAAGGGGGGGGGCAAAATCAAACAAGCATAAAACTGGAGGAGTCCGTCTAGAGGCTATAAATATCAACGTAAGAGAAGAATGCGAAAAAAGGAGAAAAACATAATAACAATACAAAAAAATCAAACAAAGAGACAATCAAAAATAGAATGAAAAGCACCACAGCAACAAAGACAATAACCAAACAATAACCACGGTCCTGAAATAAAAACAAAACAAAAGGCATAAAAAGAAAGAAAAAACAAGCAACAACAATAACAAAATATTACTTTATGCTTCTTTTATTTTTTTCTGCATAAGTACAGTACATATTGAGGAGATTAGAAAGGGAATCCCCCTGGCCTAAGAGACACAGGCACTCTCCTCCCTTGAAGCATACTGTTATGGAAATAACCTCAGGCTCAGTCCATGCTCCATCACTCTCCTCTAGGTCCTTTTGTGATAGACTATGTTATTTTTTTAATTAAGAACCTGGACAGATTAAGACAAGTACCATTCTTTCATGAGAGACAGTTCTGTAGACATACACTTTATTTATTCAGTTCAAAAAGTAATATGCAGGGGCTACAGAGAGAGCATGGAGGCAGGGCATTTGCCTTGCATGCAGAAGGATAGTGGTTCGAATCCCGGTATCCCAGATGACCCCGAGCTGCCAGGAGTGATTTCTGAGCATAGAGCCAGAGTAACCCCTGAGTGCTGTGGGGTGTGACCAGAAACACAAACAAACAAACAAAAAGTAATATGCAAAAGTTGTATATTTGGTTGTACTCAAGAATAAGTAAGATCATAAAAATAAGGCTTCTGTGACTTGGATTTCAGGCAACTCTTCAAAATCTATACAGACAGTGAGCCAGACATCTGATACAGCTTGAAATCTCTTGAAGAAAGGAACGAAACCTAGTCTCTAACTAGAAGATCTGCCAGAAAAGAGAATGATTTGTTTGGACACATTGACTTAAACCCTTATGACTACAAGGTCACATTTGATGAAGTGGTTAGGAATTTTAAAGAAGTCTGACTTTGTGGTGCATCTCTTAGAAAAACTGCTTTCTCACAGACTCTGACTCTTCTCTAGCTCTCTCACTTACTCTTAAATACCTGAATATGGTTAATAATTTATTATTCATTTATTATTGATTTGATCTGATCTTTTAAACTCTATGTACATTATTCATATTTTTAGTATGACCCATCCTGCACCCCAAGATTGCTACATTCAGTCAGCTCTCACCCAAGCACAGAAAGTTCTTGAAAGCTCAGTGGAAAATAACAAATCAATCCTCTTTTGAGTCAAGAACAAATTTGGTGTTTGCTTGTTTGTTTGTTTGTTTGAGGATTCCACTCAGCCATGCATAGGTTTCATTCCTGGTTCTGTACATAGGGATCATCACTCTTCACAATATGTGTGGGGCCATATGCAATGCACATAACCCAACTTGGGTTGACTGACTGCATGAAAAGAACATGGCTAAATCTTTTACTATTCTGTAGCTCTAGACCAAAATCTTTTGTGCATACTGTGTAAGTCACTGTGGTCAAGGATATAGAAGTGACAACTGTGCTAACCATCTGATGAAGCATTGTTGTATTTTCTAAAGTTCTTTTTTTTCTCTAGAGTCTCAACTTGGGTGTATAATTTATTAGCCTCTATTACAGGCTTCCTTGTTTTTAAGTAAGGACATATATCATAAGGATCTTTTGCTCTAGAAGCAACTTGGTAGTCCAATCCATTAGTTTTTTTTTCCTTTTATTTTTTCAATCACAGCATTCTCAGGTAATCCTATTTATACATCTACTTAGAATAACCAGAATAGATACATTTTGTGCATCTATTCTGGTTATTCTAAGTAGATGTATAAATGTGCCAGTTCTAATATGATATCCTGACAACGAGGAAATTAGGAACAAATCAACATAACAACAGGTTATCCTACCTTACCAACTAATGATGAAACAAAATCGGAAGACTTACCACACTATGGGCTGTGCAAAAGCCAAGAACGTGATCTACAGATGACGGGCTGATAGAACCATGACCGAGCAGTATGTATTCTGGGACCAACAAGAAAGCCCTAGTCTAGGGTTTGGTCTACGTCCTGCATAACAATCATGACCTCCAATTCCAGAGTCCTGACTGAGGCAATTGCAACTGAACGGGTCTTCTGGAAACATAACGAAAGACGATATCCCAGGCTCCATCCGAGTTTCAGCGCAAGGGCCAAGACCACTAACCACAGAAGACAGATTAAAATGACATTGAGAAAACAGAACTTCTAAAATCACAAAGAAAGTCTTCATCATAAATTCCACTCCTTGACCTGTGCACAGACTGAGACCTCTAGATTAGAAGTCTGTCTTTATCATCCAGATCGGAGCAGAAGTCTTACATATGGCACAAAAACACCAAGGGGAGAGTAAATGAACGTGAAAGGAGTCTATAGATAATCCCGTGACAATATATTCCAAGGGTAGAAAAACCCTGTATCTCTTAGGCCAAGGGGATTCCCGTTACGGATGACCCCAATATTTACTGTGCCTATGCTGGGGAGGGGGGAAGAGACAAAAAGCACTAAATAATCCTTTTTATTTATTATTATTTTTTTATCTATTTTTTGTCGATTTCTTTGTTTTGGGGTAGATATTGAAGTAGTTTTATATTTTTTAATTATATATTTAGTTTTTCTTTCTTCTTTTTTCTTCTTCCTCTTTGCACCTTGTCATATTTCCTGTCTCAAGACCATGGCAACTATGTGGTGCATATTTTTAGTGCTGCAGTGCTCACTGAATATTTTATTTGATTCCTCTTTTTGAACTGTTGTGGGGTCTCACCTTCTTCTTTTCCCCATTGTCCCTCAAACCAAGGATGAGAGCCTCAAGAATGACTCTGTCATAGTCTGCCTAGTAGATTTTTACCCCATTATATTACCTTTCTCTTCCTCAAACAAAACCACATAACTTGAACTTTCTAGTCCCGCCTCCCAATTGGGGGGGGGGGGCAGTAATGGAGGCACCAAGACCAAACAGTTATAAGACCACTAAGTAATAAACTAGACACAGAAGGGACCACGCATTCTAGCTGCCCCTGGGAGGGGGGGAGAGAGTGGAGGATATGGGAGGCAGGATGGGAGCAGTTGTGGGAGGACAATTTGGTGGTGGGAACTCCCCTGATTCAATGTAAATATGTGCCTGGAATATTACTGTGAACGATATGTAAGCCACTATAATTAAAATAAAAATTATATTAAAAAAAAGAACTAGCATGTGCCATAGAACTAGATCTAATACATACTCATAAAATGGGTTCTGCTGCGCCTCTATAATGTCTTTTTTTTTTTTTTTTTGCCAGCCCACATTTATTTTCAATTTAAACATGGTGGCTACATGGTTGTTTAGTTTTTTTCCAGAGATAAAGTTGTTCATGAATGTGTAACAGACATACAATGTACAACAATCCTCACCAGTGTAAATTTCCTCTCACCAATTTCCCAGTTGCCCTCTCACTCTCCCTGCTTTCCTCTTTCCTTCCAATCCTGTCTATCCCATGTCTGCCTTTGAGGCAGACATTTTACTTCTCTTTCTCCTTCCCTCCACCCTCTCCTTTTTGACACTGTGATTTGCACTATTGTTAATGACAGGGGTTATTTCCTTTAACATCCATTTTTGTCCAGAGTGATAAATTCCAACTATCACTTTCAAAGTAGATCCTTTCCTACTCTCAATGCACTCTCTGTTTTGTGGCAAGTTTCCTACCTGTTACAAGTTTTTATTAGTTAACCACTTTTTTTTAAATTTTTATAAAATCTTTATTTAAGCACCATGATTGCAAGCATGATTGTAGTTGGGTATCAGTCATAAACAGAACACCCTTCTTCTCCATTGCAACATTCCCACCACCAACACCTTCCCCCCTCTCCTCAACTTTTGCCTGTTTTTGAGACAGGCATTCTACTTCTCTCACTCATTAAGATTGTCATGATATTTGAGTGTTCATTTGAAAAATCCCTATTTCCAGATTTTAATAAAAAGAAAGTTAGGAGATGTCATAAGTGACCAACCAGCAAAGTAACCATTGGCTAAGCTAAGTCAACCCACTCTCTTCCACTATAGATGTAGTTCCAGAAGGACACAGTCTGCAACCAGGTTTGGTTAACTCCAACCATATTGGTCCTATAGTCTCCTTAAATTTGTTCACTGTTATGAGCAAAGTAATAGTAGGTTAAAAGAAAATCAGTAGGCAATTTAGTTTATATTAATCATATTTATGTCTCAAGGATAACATTTTATATAGAACATAAAAACATGTAATTCACTTGGGACTTGATGACATTTAATTGCTGTCCTCCTATGAACAAAAGAACTACTGAAAATTTTTAACTCAAATATTTAAATTTTTTTTCCCTTAGCATTTTCTTTGCAAAATTATTTCTACATTTTGGTGATTTTTATATTCTGTTACATTTTTTTTACTGAAATTTTCTAAAATTTGAGTCATAGGTTCGTTTAATTAACAATTAAATAATTTTAATTATTTTTTGTTTAGCAGCTACTATTTATTAGCTATTATTCATCTCACTATAAATTGATTATTCTAGATAAGTGCATGCTTCCTAATCTTTGATTTGGCATCAGGCTTTGGTTAGTAAGAAAATAAGTATTTATTTTTTTTTTTTTTTTTTTTTTTTTTTTTTTTTTTTTGGTTTTTGGGCCACACCCGGTAACGCTCAGGGGTTACTCCTGGCTATGCGCTCAGAAGTCGCTCCTGGCTTGGGGGGACCATATGGGACGCCGGGGGATCGAACCGCGGTCCGTCTCCTAGGCTAGCGCAGATAAGGCAGGCACCTTACCTCCAGCGCCACCGCCCGGCCCCCGAAAATAAGTATTTTTAATATTTATATAGTGAATCATAAGTGAAAATTTTAATTAAATATTGTATACTTCAATTACTCTGATGTATATGGGACTGGCACTTTAAATGGCATTTACTGTCTGTGGGACTCTGCACCTAAACTCAGTCATCATCACAGTATACTTTATTCAGAGCATTGGATGCTTGCAAATATGTCATTTAAAATAATTGATCATTTACTTAGTAGCAATAACTTTCATATATCTTTACATTCTACACACTTTAGATATATTCATGCATGTTATGTAAAAGAGGACAAGAGAAGTAGCTGTGTTTCCATCTTTTTTTTTTTTTTTTTGGTTTTTGGGCCACATCTGGTGATGCTCACGGGTTACTCCTGACTATGCGCTCAGAAATCCCTCCTGGCTTGGGGAACCATATGGGATCCTGGGGATCAAACCAAGGTCCTTCCTGGGTCAGCTGTGTGCAAGACAAGAGGCCTACCACTGTGCTACTACTCCGGTCCTCCATCTCCTTTTCTTAGATTTCATTATGATGTACTGAGTTCATGCTTGTTGAAGACTATCATTTAGTTACAATTTGAAATGATTTGAGGACAATTTCATTTGTTTCTCAAAACCCAGGACTTCTAGGATTACCTTTTATTGTTTACAGTTATAATATAGTAATGATGTGTTTTGTTTACATATTATTCTTTGAAATGGTTGAATACTTCTCATTAATAGAATAGTGCATTTGTTTTTGCTGAGACGTCTTAAAACAGAGGCACTATTCTATTCAGATGATTTTAAGTTAAATATAAAAGTGTTTTCAGTTCTCTACATAGAGGCTTTTATGAGACTAAAGGGAAAGACTAAAAATGTATATGTGTGAAAATAATTATACTTTGTGCTTGATTGCATGTTTTGAGAAACAGTTAAAATAAAATGATAAAAGATACCTGGTAACTAAAATGTATGTATATATAGATAATAAAATGTATATGAAATATACAGATAATTTTATATTTTATTGCATGGATGTTTTCCATTGCTAAAAATATAAAGTATACAATTGTTCTATAAAACATTACATAAAAAGTTTTGCATATAACACCCTATTAAAAATATTCTAAAATATATACTTGGCTGCCATATATTAAAGTTATTCTGCAATATCTGTTTGGTTTTATTTTTTCAGCTTATTATGATTTTTCACTGGCTGAAGAAATAAGGGTGAGGAGCATAGAATTCATGAGTTAGGCACAATTTTGTGTATGTTATTATTATAACAGTACTCTAATGATTATGATTTATATCATATATAAAATAACAAATCCAAGGAAAGTTAAAATAGATCACTTTCCACAACTTTAAATTGTATTACAAAGCTATAGTTATTAAAAAAGAATGGTAATGAAATGAAGAGAGAATCTCAGAAAGGTGAAATATACTTGAGTGTTCAGAGAAAGCTTCCCAGACATACAATCAATTAATATTTGATAAAGGGGCAAGACATGCAAAATGGGGCCCGGAGAGATAGCACAGCGGTGTTTGCCTTGCAAGCAGCTGATCCAGGACCAAAGGTGGTTGGTTCGAATCCCGGTGTCCCATATGGTCCCCTGTGCCTGCCAGGAGCTATTTCTGAGCAGAGAGCCAGGAGTAACCCCTGAGCATCGCCAGGTGTGACCCAAAAACCAAAAAAAAAAAAAAAAAGACATGCAAAATGGAGCAAGGAAAGCCTCTTCAACAAGTGGTGTTGACACAACTGGTCAGACACTTGCCAAAAAGTGAACTCATTCTCCACCTAAAACCATTCACAAAGGTCAAATCCAAATTGATTAATTACCTTGATAACAGGCCTGAAGCCATAAGGTATATAGAAAAACATGTAGGTAAGACACTCCATGACATTTATACTAAGGGCATCTTCAAGGAGGAAACAGCACTCTCCAAACATGTGGAAGCAGAGATAAACATGTGGGACTATGTTAAGCTGAGAAACTTCTGTACATCAAAGAAAATAGCCCCTAGAATACAAAAGCCAGTCACAGAATGGGAGAAACTGTTCACACTATACTCATCAGATAAGGGTCTACTATAAAAAATATACAAGATACTGACACAACTTAACCAGAAACAAACATCTACCCATCAAAAAAATGGGAAGAAGAAATGAACAGACAATTTCTCAAAAAAAAAATACAAATGGCCACAAGGCACATGAATATAAAATGCTCCACATCACTAATCATTAGGAAAATACCAATTAAAACAACAATTGGGTAGCCTCCCAAGCATCAGAGACTGGCACACATCACAAAGAACAATATTCAATGCGGGGGGTGGGGGGAGTTGTGGAGAGAAAGGAACTCTATTCACTACTGGTGGGAATGCCATCTAGTCCAGACTTTATGGAAAACAATATGAAGATTCATAAAAAAAAACTAAAAATTGAGCTCCCATATTATCCAGCTATTCCACTCCTAGGAATATACCCTAGTAACACAAAAATGGAATTCAAAAAATGTCTTCCTTATGCCTATATTCATTGCAATGCTATTTACTATAGCCAGCCTCTTGAAACAACCAAGATGCTCTTCAACAGATGAATGGCTAAATAAACTGTGGTACATATACACAATGGAATACTATGCAACCATCAGGAGAGATGAAAACATGAAATTTACCTATACATGGATATACATAGAATCTATTATGCTGAGTGAAATTAATCAGAGGATAAAGATGGAAACAGAATAATCTCACTCATCTATGCATTTTAAGAAAATTAAGGACATTATTGTAATAATCTGTAGAGACAATAGAGATGAGGACCAAAGGACCAGTTCACAATCTGAAGCGAACCACATAGAGTGGTGAGTGTAGTTAGGGAAATAACTACACTAACAACTATCATGACAATCTTAATGAGTCAAAGAAGTAGAATGCCTTTCTTGAATACAGGCAGGGGTTGAGTAGGAGGGGGTGGGGGCACTGGTGGTGGGAATGTTGCCCTTTTCCCTAATGAAGAGGGTGTTCTGCTTATGACTGAAACCCAACTACAATCATGCTTGTAATCATGGTGCTTAAATAAATATTTTATATAAAAAGTAACATTCATAGAAGCACTTCATTAAAAATATTAAAAATCAAAGTGTCTAAAAGAAAAAGGGGGGAGAGAGAGACAGAGAGACAGAAAGAAATCATATGGAGTGCTTGGATTCCAGTTGTAGTCAAGTGCTAAAGGTATCTTAATCTTCTTACTATTAATCTGACCCAACATCATAGAAAGTTTATGAAAAGGAAAGTTTATGCCTGTTTGATGAATTTTTTTTTAGCTGTGGAAAATCAAGAAACAAAGGAAGAAGCGTTTTAATACTTCTGCTTCTATATATTGATTGCTGTAGCTCCTCTAAGAGTTCTGAAAAGAAAAGTAATTTCCTAAAGTGTCGCTAGGTGACAGTCAAAGATTGTTGTATGATTCTGTAAACCCCGACTGGCCAGCAGGGGGCGCGGCCCATAAGGTTTGGGAAGAGGCAGGTTTCAGAGTACTGGAAGCCTGAGATATTTGGGAAGGGTTATCAGCAGGTGGCTGTGAAGAGTTACTCTACCAGAGCAGGGAACAGTCCAGTGAATCAAGTCTTTGGGACAGTCCTGGCCTGGCGTCCTGGATGTCGTGAATATTTCACTGATTCCTACTGACCCTTACTGATTGCTTCACCTCCTTAGCCCAGTTTCAAAGGGGTGTCTGCATGAGAGCTATTGCTAAATTCTCAGAGACATATGGTACATGGCATAACGATCACTGTCAAGAACAGAACATGATCGTTCTCATCTTCATCCTTCTCCCTCTTCCTCCCTCCTCTTCCTTCTCCTACTTTTGATTTGTCCTTTACTTTCTTGTTTGCAATAAGACCTCTGAAGCTTAATCCTGAAACTTAACCTTTCCAATCAACTAGGGCTGAAAGTCCCAGCACATGACAGTGAGTCTTTGGACACATCCCAGGAGAAATCTAGCTCTTCCAGTCGCTGTTCTATGAAGGAGGGTGACCCAGATTCCACCCTTTTCCTGATGATCCTTTTGTAACTGGAAAAATCCCATAATAATGTAAAGATCCCTACATCTAGCACAGCTCCCTCGACTCCACAGGGTCGTTTTCGGGAAGAATGAATAGGGCAGCTCCTCTTTTTCTCTCTTTACTCTCAGAAAGCACCAGTCACCTCTGTGTCACCCTCCTATTCCCAATTTTCTTAAGTTCTGGCTGACACTGGGGAGGCCGGCCAGGCAGGTTTTCTGTCAGTGTTTGGCCAGGGCAGGACAGGGCAGGAAGTATCCAGCAGTGCTGGAAGCCAGGATTAGTGATAGAGAAAGTGAGCATCAGGAACCACTGTAGAGGAACAGAAGCCTACGAACATTGTGGGGAACCGGACTTGTGCCCACATTGCAAATACCTCTACAGTATGGGAGAACAGAGGGCAAGATTTGACTAAAGCAGTTTAAATTCCAGAATAAGAGTCCTGTGGAGTATCTACTTTATGGGCCTTTCAAATACCAAGCTGCCTCTACAGCCAAGCCTTTAATATGAAAGTCTCCCATCCTGTGCTTTTCTGTTTCTATGCTTTCTGGAGTCTCCTCGTATCTTTCAGTTCTAGTCAATTTCCTCTTTGTGACTTATGTCCCAGGCCCCCATATTTGACTTCTTTGGGGGACCCCAGTAGCCCTGTGTTCTCTGCCCTTAGGACTCACTCAATTCTAAATTGATATGGCAGTTCTGATGAGATAGTACAAGGTAAAAGCATTTGCATAGCATACAACTGTGTTGGCCAAGGCCCTCACTGAAATCCCCATCAGTGCTAGGAGTGATGTCTAAACCAGCCAGTAATAGTTCCTAGGTATCACCATGCATGGCCCCAAAATACAAAAACCAATCAAAAAGTAATATAACAATATACTGATATGGAGGAGCATGTCCTCAAGATTAAAACCACTTCCCCAACTTTAATTTCTATTACAGGGGCTGGAGCGGTGTTGCAAGTGTTAAGGTGTCTGCCTTGTCTACTCTAGCCTAGGATGGACCATGGATTCATCCCCCAGCAGGCCATATGGTCTCCCCAGCCAGGATCAATTTCTGAGTGCATATTCAGGAGTAACCCCTGAGCGTCACCAGGTGTGGCCCAAAGACAAAAAAAAATTTGTATTGCAAAGCAATAGTCATTAATATAGCATGTTATTGTAATAAAGACAAACTCTCAGATCAATTGAAGAGATGAGTATCCAGATAATGTTACTAACACATTCAATAAATTACTCTTTGATAAAGAGGGAAAAACTGCAAAATGGAGCAAGAAAAGCCTTGTCAACAAATGGTGTTGGGACTTCTGGTCAGCCACATACAAAAACACTCAAATATCCATCTAACACCATGCACAAAAGTCAACTAAACATAGGTTAAAGACCTTGATATCAGACCCCAAACCATAAGGTATGTAGAAGAAAACACAGCCAAAACATTCTATGACATGAGACTAAAGGCATCTTCACGGAGGAAACATCACAGTTCAAACAAGTAGAAGCAGAAATAAACAAATGGGACTACATTAAATTGAGAAATTTCTGACCACAAAGGAAACTGACTAAGACACAAAGTCCACCCACGAATGGGAGAAACTATTCACCCAATACCCTTATCAGATAAAGATAATCAAAGATATAAAACATACTAACAGAATTTAAGAAGGAAAAAACTCTAATCACATCTTTAAATGGAAAGAAGAAATGAACAAATATATCCTCAGAGAAGAAATACATATGACCAAAATGCACATAAAAAATGTACCACATCATGAATCATCAGAGAGATGCAAATCAAAACAACAATGAGATATTATCCCATGCCATAGAGACTGACAAACAAACAAACAAAAAAATAACAAGAACAGCTAGTGCTGGCATGAGTGCAGGGAGAAAGGAACTCTCATTCACTGCTGATTTTGAAATGCCATCTAGTCAAGCCTTCCTGGGAAACAATATGGATATTCCTGTAAAAACTGGAAAGTGAGCTCCCATATGATCCAGCAATACCACTATTGGGGATATACCCTAGGAACACAAAAACATAATACAAAAATGCCCTCCTCACACCTCTGTTCATTGCAGCTCTATTTACAATAACCAAACTCTGAAACAATTCAGATACCCGACAACAGATGAGTGGCTAAGGAAACTGTGGTACATCTATACAATGAAATTCTACTCAGCTGTTAGTAAAAATGAAGTCATAAAATTTGCCTATACATGGAGTAACATGGAAACTATTGTGTTGAGTGAAATGAGTCAGAGGGAGAGAGAGTGATTAGTCTTACCCATCTGTGGGATTTAAGAAAAATGAAAGACAGTATGATAATAATACCCAGAGATAATAGAGATGAGGGTTGTAAAGACAAGCCCATGAAGTAAGACTTAGCACAAAGAGTGTGAGCACAATTATAGAAATATCTACACTAAGGTTCTTATTTATGAGGTATAAGTGTTATATGTGAGCTAGAAATAGAATGTCTGTCTTGAACACAAAAGGGGGTGGGAGAGGAGGGAAATGAGGGACATTGGTAGCAGAAAGTTTCACTGGTGAAGTGTGGTGTACACTTTATAAATGAAACCCAACTATGCACTTGTTTATAAACATAGTGCTTAAATGAAGATATTATTTTAAAAATAAGAAAAGAAAAAATATTCTGAGGGTAGGAATTATGGTTCTCTTTTTAGGAAAATTTTAGTCGTTTTATTGGGGGCACACAAAGTGGTACTTAGGGGCTATACCTGGTTCTGTGCCCAAGAACCACTTCTGAAAGCGTCTTGTTCATGGCTGTGCTTGGTTCTTGCCCTCTGCCTTCACCACAAGATCGCATCAATCTGTCTCCCGACAGCAAAGGTAGTTAGGTGGCGTTGCAGTACTATATTCTTCCCGCAGAGGGCGGCACTCCAATTCTTTTTTTAATTTTTTAAATTTTTCTTTACTTAAGCACCACGATTACAAACATGATTGTACCTGGGTTTCAGTCATAAAAAGAACACCCCCTTCACCAGTGCAACATTCCCACCACCAATGCCCCTTATCTCCCTCCTTCCCTATATTCAGGGTAGGCATTCTACTTCTCTCTCTCTCCTTAACATTGTCCTGATATTTAATAAAGTCATCTCTCTAACTACACTCACCAATCTTTGTGGTGAGCTTCACATCGAGATTGAAAACAAACTGTCAGGGGCTGGCGAGGTGGCGCTAGAGGTAAGGTGTCTGCCTTGCAAGTGCTAGCCAAGGAAGGACCGCGGTTCGATCCCCCGGCATCCCATATGGTCTCCCCAAGTCAGGGGCAATTTCTGAGAGCTTAGCCAGGGGTAACCCCTGAGCATCAAATGGGTGTAGCCCGAAAAACCAAAAAAAAGAAAGAAGAAAGAGAAAGAAAGAAAGAAAGAAAGAAAGAAAGAAAGAAAGAAAGAAAGAAAGAAAGAAAGAAAGAAAGAAAGAAAGAAAGATAAGAAAGAAAGAAAGAAAGAAAGAAAGAAAGAAAGAAAGAAAGAAAGAAAGAAAGAAAGAAAGAAAGAAAGAAAGAAAGAAAGAAAGAAAGAAAGAAAGAAGAAAGAAAGAAAGAGAAAAGAAAATAAACTGTCACCCTAAACTAAAAAATACCACAATTTGCTATTTTGCCCAGCATACTACCATGTTTCTTATAGTTACCAATGATTGTGGACTTCCAGACAATGCCTTGGAAGGGAATAGGTTAATGCAGTTTATTTCCTAACCTCTTCATCTGCTGTGCTTGTGCTGACCATAGCGCAAAAGAATCTTTATTTGTGTCCTTTCCTTACTCTTGCCAGTCATGTTCAGATGTATGACATAAAATCACATGTATTCAACCATAGGCTTTCACTGGACCATGACCCAAACAATTCTCAACCAAATGGGTGAAACTAGAAGTGAATACAGAGTGAAAAAGGCTGGCAAGGAAAGATAAAATGCTGGTTGGTTCTCTTTGCTCTGGCAGAAGGCAGCTGTGTGATAGGAGTGCGGGGCCACAATGGCACAGAAGTATCCTTTTGCTTTCAGTTATGGCTCTTAGATGTCTAGCTGTCCAGACTCCCCACTTGTGAAAATGGCAAAGTGGTATCAGGTGTTTCATAAATAAACATGCAGGTAGTGGTGGCACAATGGGGGCATGTTTATAATGCTGAAAATACTGATATGTTTCAGACTTTTTCACACTTGGACTAAGACTGACACCAAGAAAAAAAGAGTGTCAATAAGGAAGAAAAGGAGTATCAAATGTGTCACTGAGACATTGAGTAGGGCCAGAAGTAGAACCTGGGGTGAGGGAGGCAGCAAGAGTCCAAGAAGAGGAGACTGGTAGAGGGTATGGTTGTGAGGAATATTTTCTGTGACATTTCTCGCTGTTGACACAAGGCTGCTATGGTAGGTGCATTTAGTGATCCAGGAATGGCATGCATTTTCTTTCCTAATAGAGGAGATACCAGAATACTTATGCTCAGGAATAGTTCTTACTGAGTGCTGGATTGATGGAGAGTCTCCAACGTTATTTTCCCACCCTACATGGTAAAACTAGTGCAGAGTGATTTTCTTCTGGGGCACTTAGGGTACAGTTCCATGCACACTCCTATGTTCTGGGATGGGTAAAATTTCTTCCAGGCACTGTGAACTTTATTCTCAGATTCCCACTTGATCTGCGACTACATCTATCCTGGCTTTTCTTGAAACATCTGCCATTTACAGAAGCACATGATTCTTAAAGCCTTTACCTAACATTGTAGACATTTTACAGTGCTAGAGTTTAGGATAGCTTATCCATTACCTGGGAACTCACTGGAGATGGAGAATATGGGCTCCATCCAGATCCACAGAATCAGAATGTGATAAGACATCAGAGAACCTGGTTCTGTAGGTTGGGAAGCATGACTTCTCTTCACCATCATACTCAAAGTAGAAGGATAGTCTACTATCCTAGAAGGATAGTCTAGGACAGGCAAAAAACCCAAACACTTCTTTTTCTCTCATGCTTTTTCACACTGAGCCCACACTGAGTCACACAGTGACTCAAATGAAAAACAAAACTATGATTTTAAAGTGACATTTCTTCTTATTGCTTCCCTTTCCAGACCTACAGATCTAAGTAGCCATCACAGTCCTAGCAATTTCATAAGTGAAGCCTCTTTCTACATAGTTACTAGGAAGTCTTCTCAGAGCCAGGCAGCCCCTCATGCTACTGAGTTTTCTACCATGCACCCACCTTCCTCTACTATCCCCTATAGGACTGAAGTGCCTTAGTGTTCCTACTCCTGAACAGACGCTATAGCAGAGCCTAAGCCCCAGTCCTGGCACCTTCTATTCTTTTTTTGTGTTTTTTTTATATACAATCTCTTTTTTCTTTATTTAAACATCTTGATTACAAATGATTATAATTAGGTTTCAGTCATGTAAATAACACCCCCCTTCACCAGTGCAACATTCCCACCACCAATGTCCCAAATATCCCTCCATCCCACCCTAACCCCACCTGTTCTCTAGACAGGCTTTCCAGTTCCCTCATTCATTCACATGATTATGGTACTTATCAGTGTAGTTATTTCTATAACTGCACTCACCACTCTTTGTGGTTTACATACACAACAGCACCCAAGTGAATTACATTTGGTCTTATTCTCAAAATTTTTGCTCTTTCAACTACACCATCTGAGCTCAGAGCTATGAGAACTCTGAACTGTCCTTCTAAAACATGCATTGTTTCCTCAAGTCAAGTATGCTGAGTGTGTTCCTTGAAATCTTTCTGTCTGGGATTTCCAGCCATTGCCTTTTTCTTCAAAATCTTCGAATCTTTGGGGAAGAATAGCAGAGCTTACATTTGTGCAGAAAGTTGCGATTGGCAAAGTACTCCATATTCATTGGCAAGTGAGCCTCCAAAGAGCTCCTATGAGCTGTAAAGCAGAAAATGCCATCACAGAACAGCAATAAAAGATGCCAAAGATGAAAATGTCAGGATGCTTGTCAGGATAAAAATGTCAGGGGCTAAATTGAACCTGAACCTAGATTTTTAATTCCAAACTCAGCTATTAGGCGGGAGAGATAGTATAGTAGGTACTTGCTTTGCACATATCTGATCTGAGTTTGATGCCTGACATCCCATATGAACCCCTATTACTATCCTATTCCCTATCCTCTATCCCATATTACTCCCACCAGGAGCAATTTCTGAGTACAGAAATCTGTGTACAGTAATCCCTGTGAATTGTGGGTTGTAGCCTAAAGCAAACAACAACAATAATGACAACAAAAAGTAAAAAAACCAACTACAGATACTGACAACCCAGACTGCTTACATGAGTGCAGCCCCTCAGAATAAATAAATCCTGTTAAGGAGAGGAGTCAAATTTTCATCACCTTAATAACAAAAAAAAAAAAAAAAAAGAAAGTTTAATCTGAAGCTTCAGTGCTTCCTGCTTTCTCAATCTCTCCTATGTAACCTAGCAAAATGTCCTTGAGGGCCCCATGATGGTTATGACCATGTTCACATCCCTTTCACCAGAGAAGGCAGTCATGCACAGTGGCTGAGAGCCCAGTTCAACTCCTGCCTCCTTCTCAGCTGTACCCTTGGACAAGTTAGCTAACACCCTCATCCTCAGTTTTATACACATAGAAATATTTAATGGTTAAATCAGATAAAGTACTGGAGAAGTTAGCAAAGTTTTTTGTCCTATACTGAAGACACAGACTAAACTGAGTAAATAAAACAAGTACTGGTGTCACCCTTTTGCATTCCAGAAGCATGGTTGAACATGGGCTTCTCTGGGCAGTCCTCACTGGCTCCTCCTAACAACCTTGTAAAGCAGAGGTCAAGATTCTAATTTTGGGTCCAAAAACATCAAATACCTAGGAATCAATTTAACAAAAGAAGTAAGAAATATGTACCATGAAAACTACAAATCCCTAATGAGATAGAAGAAAACATTAGAAAGTAGATTAAAAAAAACATTCTGTGTAATTTATCAAAATAAATAATATTGCAAAAATTACCAACCTACCTAAATTATTGTCTGAATTCAGTGCAATCCCCATTTGAATCCTGATGACATTCTTCAAAGATTTAGAATAGTCAAAGTAAGTTTGTATGGAATCATAAACACGCATAAATAGCCAAATACATACTGATAAACAAAGACTTTGGGGGTACCTCATAACTTAATTTGAAATAATACTATAAAATTTTAGAACTGAGGATGGCAAAGCCTCTATGGGGGGAGCTAGGCGACAGACCCCCAGAACTAAGCCCTCCAAGGGGATCACAGGCAGCCTCCCCACTTCAGCCGAGCTTAGGCAGAATGGTGAGTCCAGGGATGGGATTAGGAATGGGGCAAGGGACCACTAGCCAGTCTCTCGTCCACCTGGCAGGAGCTGGGCTGCCCAGGGGACCTTTCACAGCAGGCCCCCATCCTCAGAGCCAGCACTGAATCTTCTCTCAACTGAGGATGGGGAAGCCTCCATGAGGGGAGTAAGGCGACAGACTCCCAGAACTAAGCCATCCAAAAGGACTATAGGCAATTTCCCCCACTGCAGCCCAGCTAAGATAGAATGACTTGAAAACTGATTTTTTTTTTTTAAGAATCCTTTATACAGGGGCTGGAGCGGTGACTCAGGGTGTAAGACGTCTGCCTTGCGCTGGCTGTCCGGTGTTCTATCCCCCCGGTGTCCCATATGGTCCCCCAAGCCAGGAGCGATTTCTGAGCACAGCGGGTGTGGCCAAAAAAAAAAAAATCCTTTATACACAACTTAATCTATGAAGCCTTTCTCCAGTCGAGTTCACCTTCACCAACCACGATAGGCCTAACGGTGGTGGTGGAGGAAAACCTTTATATCAGACTTGCCAGATCTACTCTTTTTTTTTTCTTCTCTTTTCTTTTTTATTTCCGTTAAGAGTTCTGTCCCATATCACCTGAGTCAACTTTTCAAATGTACTCCAAGGATCAAGCCTCTGCAGCTGCCGATGTATGCATATGAGTGCATGTGTTCGCCATACCAATGGCAATGTCTGTCTATAATAGATACAGTGTCTATATTGTATAGTGTTCTCCCCCTCAATAATAGATAACCCTTTCCCCCCACTTTGCTCACCCCCTTACAAACCTTTTTCTAGCCCTCCATGGTATTTCTCCACATTTAACCTTTTTCACCTTCAGTCCTTAACTCCTCACGAAGCAGAACATTCTCCCCACCCCAACCAGATGCCAATCAGCTCCCAAAGTGAAAAGATAAGATTCTCAACATGAAAATAAACCGACACTCAGCTGCTATTGATTTGTTCTTGGCGGCCCCTCTTCCTTCACCTCCCTTCACCGTGAACTTTTGCTTGCTCCCAGATTCAGAGGCTGAGAAGTCCCCCGCTTGAGGATGCTTCCTGATATGTAACTGCTGGGTGCCATCTTCCCTAGACTCCACAAAACCAAACCACAGGCTGAAATTGCACTCTGGATCTTTCCCCATCCCCGCCTATTTCAAAAGACTTAAAGAGGACATACAAATCTCCTTTGAATATCTCTTTAGATACATTCCTTTAATAAGCATAACCATTATTGATTATCTTCTTTTGTAGTGGCAATTTCCCCCATCCTCGGAATCTGTTTAGTATGAAATTTTAGTGGATAAGTCTTTGTTAAAAAGTCATGTAAGAACAAAGCTATGGGGATTGTTGGTCTTGATACCACAGCCCCACATGCACAAGTAATTCCTTGTGACATTGTTCCTCTTGCATAGGCACATTAAAATGGGGAAAGTTTACATATACAAACAAGTTCTTATCTAATAGAGATAGGAACAAAACACTTTATACTGCAGTGAGATCTTACATCCTTGGCATAGTGGCTCAGCTTAGACTTCTGTTTATCAGACATTGACTATTCACCCCTGAACCATGGATACCATCTATAGGAACAAATAGGGTCTCCTACACCATCACCAGGAATCAAAATTCTACCAAGGAAGACCCCACCATTGTCATGGTACTGATTTACTCCAAAGATGGTTCTTATGACACCCTGACAACCTAGGAATAGCAATAGCCTGCTTTCAGGGCAGAATTCTCTGCAACGCTACCTAATGATGAAATGAAACCAGGAAGATGCTACACACCACCTGGATTTTGACATAGGACCTGTACAGAAACCAGGATCTAGAATTACAGAAACCTGACAGCAACAACTGTGATGGTGAAGAGTTGTTTCTTGGACCATAGGAAATGACTAAGGGGTTGAACAATATAGTATACCTGGAGCCTGGAGCTAGTCTTATGCCAAAATACTTTAGGGGTAAGGTATCCCTGTTTTTAGGCCAAAGATTTTTCCTTCCAATTTCTTCCATATTTTGCTGTGCCTATGCAAACAATAACTGCCACGAACACACATCATTATTTTTTTTGGTTTATCTCTATCTTTAACAAAAAAAAAGAGTGTTCTAAACCTTCTGCTATTGTATTAATGACTTTTTTGGTGATACAACAATTTTCACTAATATAACTGCTAATAAACTCTTCATTTTCCAATCCTTTTTTTTTAGATTTTTTTAAATTTCTTTCTATTTTTTAATTACTGCACTTTCTGTCATCCTAAAACAAATGTATTATCATCAGTTATGTCAACTATGTGATACGTTTTCTTTAAATAAATAAATTTATAAAAAAACTATAGTAATCAAAACACCATGGTTTTGGAATAAGGCTATTCTTTGGGATTAATGAGTTATAACTGAGTACTCAAAAACAAAGCTCTAGTTCTATGGACAACTAATTTTTGACAAAGGATATAGGCATGTGAAGTGGGGGAGTGATCATCTCTTCAAAAAATAGTGCTGAAAAAACTGGATAAGCACATGTCAAAAAATAAACCTGATGCATTATCTCATCCCTTACATAGAAGACAATAAAAAGTGAATCAAAGACCTTGATACCAGGCCATAACCTACAACATACACCAAGAAAAAATGGCACAATGCTTCAAGAAACCCAAAGGTGTTTTCAATGATAAGGCAAAAGAAACATAAATAAAAATAAATCAATGCACTACATCAAATTGAATAGTTTCTTTGGAGCCAAAGAAACATGAACTCAAACTAAAAAATATCTAACTGAATGAGAGAAAAATTCTTACTCTCATCAGGTTAATATCTAAAGTACTCAGAAATATGACAAAAATTCAAAAGCCCTATCAAAAATGGGGAGACTTAAATTAAATTACACTTCTCTGAAGAAGACAGATGGATGGCAAATACATGCATAAAAAAGTGCTCACCATCACTTATTGTGAAGGAACTCCAAATCAATACAATGAGATATCATCTCATCACAGAGGGAATGCCACACTGGAAAACAGGATGGAGATTTCTCATAAAAGTAATAATGGAACTACTTATAACCCAGCTACTTTCCTTCTCAGTATCTATTCCCTTAACATAAAAATTCATACCAAAAAACATGTGTATACCATTATTTATTGTATCACTTAGTAAAATAGGTAGGATAGTAAAATAGCTAGAATTTACCCACAATTCAACAACAGATATGTGGATAATGGAAGAATGTTATGTGGCTGTAAGGAAAAATAAATTTATGTAATTTTCTGCAATATGGAAGGAACTAGAGGATATCATGGTGAATGAAGCCATAAAAAGGACACATATGGTATGCTCTGTTATCTCTGGTATATAGAATAAGAGAACAAAGGAATGAAAGGTATAAAGGAGAAGACACAAAGATTACTTTTATTCTTAGATTACAAAAATTAAATGGACAGAGGATAAAATAAATTAAGAAAGTAACAAGAGACATGTGGAAATACCAGGGGCAGGGGCCAGGGCCAGGGACATTGGCATATCACTGGTGTAGGATGTGGCATATCTGGATATCTAAACACAGACACGACAATACTGACATCATGAGATTCAAACTACAGTGATGGAACTTAAAATTATCAAGAAGACCGGCTAACAGTATTGAAAGAAACTTGAGGGCATTGGTGGAGAGAAGTTAACATTTATGGCGTGACTGGTATTGGAATATTGTATGCCAAAACTACAACTATAAACAATTGTAAATCAAGGTGACTTAATAAAAAAATTGATTAAAATATTTTATAGGGGCCAGAGAGATAGCATAGTGGTAGGGTGTTTGACTAGCAAGCAGCCAACTCAGGACTGATGGTGGTTCGAATCCTAGGATCCCATATGTCTCTGCATGCCTATCAGGAGCAATCCAGTCTGCAGGTGTAAAAATATTAAAAATAGAAAACACCATTATACAGTGAAATGTAAGGTCACCAAATGCAAAAATTGGATGGCGCAGATTATTGATTAGACATATGGCAGGAGAACTTGAGCTAAAAAGTTGAAATATTGGGCCTTCAGAACTGAAGGTGCTGGACTTTGCTGTGTCTGAAGCATGGCAGACATCTTGAGCCTTTCCTGCTTGCTTTGGCCTGGGAATGTAGATCCTCTCTAGCATCCTTCCATGAGGGCTCATCTTCTCCTAGGTGAGTCATCCCATCCAAAAAGGTGAAGCCAAAGAAGTGCGGCCACAAAGCGAATTTCACCTAGACGATGAATACCACCACAACACATAGAAAAATTCATAATACAAGCATGGCAATGGGGAAACAACACAGGCCAACACCAGGCATAGAGAATGAAGATGGCAACTTTGATGTCCAAAAAATGACCAGCCACCTACTTAGTCTCTCAGATATGAAGTTTAGAGAAAAAATATGGATGATGTTCGCAGAACTCAGAGAAAATATAGTTTGAGTTAAACAGAACACTAATAAGAATCAAGAGGATATGAAGATAGAAATCAGAAAACTCCAAACTGAAATATCAGGTCAAATAACAGGTCTGAAAATCTCAGTAGACAAATTAAAAAACTCAATGGAAATCCTCTCCAACAGGGTAACAGCAACTGAGGATAGAACTAGTGAGCTGGAAGATCAAATGCAGAACAGCTCCATATAGCAGAAGAGATTGGAAAAAAGCCTTAAAGCAAATGTTCAGACAATGGAAAAATTACTCAAAGAATGTGAACAAATGAAAATAGAAGTCTTAGATAAGCTCAACAGAAACAACTTAAGAATCATTAAAATCTCAGAGACCCAAGAAGAAAACCTCCAGGAAGAATCAACAGTCAAGGATATCATTACAGAGAAACTACTGGAGCTAAAGACTGCATGCAACCAAATCCTGCATGCCTGAAGAGTACCAGCTAAAAGAGACCCAATGAAAAGCACCCCAAGACACATCCTAGTCACAATGACAAATCCCACAAATAGGGATAGAATACTAAAAGCAGCAAGATCAAAAAGGAAAATTACATTCAAGGGAGCATCCTTGAGATTTACAGCAAATTTACATGTCACAAGAAACCCTCAAGGTCGGAAGGCAGTGGTGAGACATAGAGACAAAACTCAACGAAATAATGCTTCACTTAGAACAGTGCACCCAGCCAGACTGACTTTCAAGTTTGAAGGAAGTATACATA
Organism: Suncus etruscus; assembly: GCF_024139225.1. Taxonomy (NCBI): domain Eukaryota; kingdom Metazoa; phylum Chordata; class Mammalia; order Eulipotyphla; family Soricidae; genus Suncus; species Suncus etruscus. The sequence continues at coordinate 69,581,959 of NC_064856.1, forward strand.
GCTTCTCGGATAGAAAAACTGAAAGGTCTATTTCAAAACAAGACTGACCAACAGATACACCAAACTTCTACACAGAGATAGCATTAAATCTCAATGACAATTATCTCTCTCAATGTCAATGGACTAAATGCACCAGTTAAGAGACACAGAGTAACGAAATGGATCAAAATAATAAACCCAAGCTTCTGCTGCCTACAAGATACACACCTGAATACTCAAAACTAACATAGGCTCAAAATCAAAGGCTAGAGGAAAATCATCCAAGCAAACAACACCCTTAAAAATGCTGGAGTGGTCATATTTATATCAGATGACACAGACTTTAGACTCGGAAAAGTTGTAGGGGACAAAAATGGACATTTTATACTAATCAAGAGATAGATACAATAGGAAGAAATCACACTCCTAAACATATAAGCACCCAATGAGGAACCAGCAAAGTATTTATTATAATTGTTGACTAATCTGAAAAAAGATATCAATAACAACACAATATATGTGGGAGACATCAACACTGCTGTGTCACCCCTTGATAGGTCAACCAGACTGAAACCCAACAAAAATATACTAGGTCTGAAAAGAGAAATGGAAGAAAGTGAACTAGTAGATGTATATATAGGACACTCCATCCTCAGAAACCTGCATACACATTCTTCTCCAATGCATATGGGTCATTCTTTAGGATAGACTACATGCTAGCCCATAAAACATATTTCCGGGGCTGGCAAGGTGGCGCTAGAGGTAAGGTGTCTGCCTTGCAAGTGCTAGCCAAGGAAAGATCGCGACCATGGTTCAATCCCCCGGCATCCCATATGGTCCCCCCAAGCTAGGGGCAATTTCTGAGTGCTTAGCCAGTAGTAACCCCTGAGTATCAAATGGGTGTGGCCTGAAAAACCAAAAAAAAAAAAGAAAGGAAAAAGAAAACAAAAAACATATTTTCATAAAATCAAGAGGATAGAAATAGTGCAGACTACCCTCACTGATCACAAGGCACTGAAATTAAACATAAACAGCCAAGGGACACAGAAGAAAATATTTATCACATGGAAATTAAAACAGCTTACTACTGAACAACCAGTGGGTCTGAGAGGAAATCAAAAAAGAAATAAAAAATTCTTGGAAACAAATGACAATAAAGACACAAATTATCAGAATTTATGGGACACAGCAAGGGCAGTACTGAGAGGAAACTTTATAGCTTTGCAAGCACACATCAGTAAAGAAGAAGGGGCCTACATGAATAGCTTAATTATGCAGCTTATAAAATTAGAAAATGATCAACAAATGGAACCAAAAATAGGTAAGTAGAAAAAAATAACAAAGCTTAGAGTAGAAATCAATGAAATGGAAATCAAAAAAACAATTCAAAAGATTGACGAAAGCAAAAGTTTTTTCTTTGAAAAAAATAAACAAGATTGATAAACCTCTGGCAAAACTCACAAAGAAAGAGAAAAACTTGATAAACCAGAAAAGAAATGAAAAGGGGGAAATCACTACAGATATTTCAGAGATTCAAAGGGTATTCAGAGACTACTTTGAGAAACTCTATGCCACTAAACATGAAAACCTGGCAGAAATGGACAAATTCTTGGACTCCTATAATCTCCCATGGTTAAATAAGGATAAGGTCGTATATATGAACAGCCCCATCACTATTGAGGGAATTAAATTGGTGATCAAAAATCTTTCCAAAAACAAAAGCCCAGGCCCAGATGGATTCACTAATAAATTTTTTTCAAACCTTTCAAGAAGAATTTCTACCAATTCTTTTCAGGCTCTTTAATAAAATTGAAGTAACAGGAACACTTCCAAATAGTTTCTATGAAGCTAACATCACCTTGATACCAAAATCAGACAGAGATGCTGCCAAAAACAGAAAATTACAGACCAATATCCTTGAACACAGATACAAAGATCCTCAACAAAATTCTGACAAATAGAATTCAATGCATCATCAAGAAGGTCATTCACCACGACTAAGTAGGTTGCATCCCAGGAATGCAAGGATGGTTTAACATTCATATATCAATCAACATAATACACCATATCAATGAAAAGAAAAACAAAAATCATATAATCATATCAATAGATGTTGAAAAAAGCATTTTATAAGGTCCAACACCCATTCTTTTTTTTTTTTTTGGTTTTGGGGGTCACACCAGGCAGTGCTCAGTGCTCTTGGCTATGTGCTCAGAAATTGCCCCTGGCAGGCATGGGGGACCTTATAGGATGCTATCTCTTCAGCCCCCCAACACCCATTCTTGATTTAAAAAAAAACTCATCAAAATGGGAATGAAAGGAACTTTTCTCAATATAGTCAAGACCATCTACCACAAGGCAATGGCAAATATTATTATTAATGGAGATAAACTAAAAGCCTTTCCCCTAAAATCTGGTACAAGACAAGGCTGCCCTCTCTTGCAGCTCCTATTTAACATATTACTGGAATTACTTGTCATAGTGATTAGGCAAGAAAAATATCCAGGGAGGTACTGACAGAACTTAATAAGAAAAAAAAAACACATAACCCCATCAAAAAATGGGAGAAATGAACAGACACTTAATCAAAGGGCATCCAGGTAGGTAAGGAAAAAGTCAAGCTCTCATTGTTTGCAAATTACATGACAATCTATTTAGAAAACCCTAAAGACTCTGCCACAAAACTTCTAGAAACCATAGATTCATATAGCAACGTGGAAGGTTACAAAATTAATATGCAAAAGTCAATGGCCTTCTTATACACTAATGATGATAGAGAAGAAATGGACATTAAGAAAAAAATTTCATTCACATTAGTGCTTCACAAACTAAAATATCTTGGAGTCAACTTAACTAAAGAGGTGAAGGACCTATACAAAGAAAACTACAAAACCCTACTTCAAGAAATAAGAAAGGTCACAAGGAAATGGAGACACATACCCTGCTCATGTATTAGCAGGATTAATATCATTAAAATGGCAATACTCCCCAAGGCATTGTACAGATTTAATGAAATTCCTCTAAAGATACTCATGACTTTCAAGAAGTGGATCAAATACTCCTGAAATTCATGGAACAATAAACACCCATGAATAGCTAAAGCAATCCTTGTGAAAAGGAATATGGGAGGCATTACTTTCCCCAATTTTAAACTGTATTACAAAACAATAATTATCAAAAACAGCATGGTATTGGAATAAAGATAGATTCTCAGATCAGTGGAGTAGACTTGAGTTTTCGGAGAATATGCCCCAGACATACAATCACCTAATCTTTGATAAAGGGTCAAGATATAAAAAAATGTAGCAAGGAAAGACTCTTCAACAAATGGTGTTGGCACAACTGGTTAGCCACTTGCAAAAAGGCTAATTCAGACCCCCAGCTCACACCATGCACAAAGATCAAATACAAATGAATTAAAGACTTTGATATCAGGGGCCAGTGTGGTGGCGCTAGAGGTAAGGTGTCTGCTTTGCCAGTGCTAGCCTAGGACAGACCTCGGTTCTATCCCCCAAGCCAGGAGCGACTTCTGAGCGCATAGCCAGGAGTAACCCCTGAGCATCACCGGGTGTGGCCCAAAAACCAAAAAAAAAAAAAAAAAAAAAAAGACCTTGATATCAGGCCTGAAACCATAAGGTATATAGAACAACACATAGGTGTAACACTATATGACATTGAGACTAAAGGCATTTTCAAGGAGGAAACAGCACTCTCCAAACAAGTGGAAACAGAGATAAACACATGGGACAGAAGCTTTTGCACCTCAAAGGAAATAGTGCCTAAGATACAAAAGCCACCTACAGAATGGGAGAAACTATTCATCCAGTACCCATCAGACAAGGGCTAATATCTAAGATATACAAGGTACTGACAGAACTTAATAAGAAAAGAACACATAACCCCATCAAAAAATGGAAGAAATGAACAGACAATCAAAGAAGAAATACAGATGGCCAAAAGACACATGAAAAATGCTCCACGTCATTAATCAATCATCAAGGAAATGCAAATCAAAACTACATTGAGGTACCATCTCACACCACAGAGACTGGCACACATTAAAAATAACAAGAACAATCAGTGCTGGCGGGGATGTGGGGAGAAAGGAACTCTTATTCACTGCTAGTGGGAATGATATCTAGTCCAGCCTTTATGGAAAAGAATATAAAGATTCATCAAAAAAACTGGAAATTGAACTCCCATATGATCCAGCTATTCCACTCCTAGGGATATATATATATACACCATATATATATACCATATATATACACCATATATATATACCATATATATATATACCCTAGGACACAAGAATACAATTCAAAAATCCCTTCCTCACACCTATATTCATTGCAGCACTATTTACAATAGCCAGACTCTGGAAACAACCAAGATGTTCTTCAATAGATGAATGGCTAAAGTCCAACCTATAGAGGTTGGACAGATTGTTCTCACTAGCCCTAGAGTCAAGCATTGTAGGAGGTTTCAGAAAAGACTCCAGTGCATGTTTTTAGAATGAAGGAAGCATAACAGTAACCGATGAAATCTCTAATCAGTTTGCCTTTTGAACCCCTGAGTTTCTGCCTGAATTCAGAATCTTGCAGAGGAAAACTCTAATTATCCTTCAGGGACTAACCCAGTTAGTAATTACCCCTATTATTTTTAATTGTATTTTATAAGGTGCCTTTCATCCAAGATCTCAAAGAGCTTCTCAAACATTCATTAAGATTTCCCCACCCCCTTCTGTATGAATATGAAAGGCAGAAACTGATTTTAATGTCTGAAAGAAGAGGTGGGGGGAGAGAAGGGACTTAGATCCCAGGAATAATTTTACCTCTAAGTTCAAAGACAGATGTATGGGACAGAGATATACCAAGGAACATTCTGCTTTCAGAAGGCATTCAGGGGCTAGCCAGTAAAGGGCTGATGGGTCAGAAAATGATATTCTGCCTTTAAGAATCAATTTCTTAGGCTGGAGTAATAGGATAGTGGGTAGAGTGCATGACCTGCATACAACCAACCTGGATTTGATCTCCAATACCGTATATCCCCTAAGCACCACCAGAAATGCCTGAGTGCAGAGCCAAGAATTGGCCCTGAGCACCGCAGGTGTGAACCCTCCAAAAAATCAGTTTCTGGGGTCGGAGAGATAGCACAGTGGTAGGGTATTTGCCTTGCAAGACCCAGGACCGACGTTGGTTTGAATCCCTGCATCCCATATGATCCCCGTGCTTGCCAAGAGCTATTTCTAAGCACAGAACCAGGAGTAACCCCTGAGTGCCACTGGGTGTGGCCCAAATACCAAAAACTAAAATACAAAAACCGAAAAAAAAAACCCCAACAACAAAAAAATTAAAAATAATCCATTTCTATCTCTAAGGGTCAGCTTGGTTCCATCCAAAGAGCTTTGCTTCATTTTAATGTAGCCTTTAACTTTTGAGTTGATCTATCCTAGGTGATATGAAGGATCATGGAGTTTTCAGAACTTGCCCACTGCAAGATTTGTAGAGTGGTGGGACTAACAGGGGTACAAAAGCCTTTCTGAGAGCTCAGTCTAGCTAAAGACATAAATGGCTGAAACCAAAGCTCAGATGCTTCTGTAAATGACCAGAGGTGGCCCAACATTTCCCCTGTCTCAAGGAGAAAGAGTGAGTCTGAGGTCATATGCTGAGCCTAAGGGCCTGTTTGACAAATGACATAGAATTAACATTTGGAGTAATTTCATGGGATTAGTTGCTCTGCTATCCCTCTAGCATATAAGTAATACTGCTATGGTCTTTGTACCAAGTCCCTTCATTGATGTTCCAATGAAAGGACACATGAGAATAGTCCAGTATCCAAGAAACTTTCTGCAGGGTTGGGTGAAGGGATTGGTCTTTCCTGCTGGCCAGTGCATGCCTGATAACCTCTTTGCCAGCAAATTTTTAAGGCATAGGACTTTCCTAATATAGATGATGATTAAAGTTGCAGATGAGGAAGTTGAGTCCTGTTTCTGGCTACAGGGTCTAGCAAGGTCAGAGGAGAATCCTTTCCTCTTGCTTGCAGATGGCAAGATTCAAAGGATGAAACAATTTTAGCTACTTCAGAAACTAGGTGTAGAAGTAGATGAAGTGGCCAGTGGGAGGAATACAAAGACTACCAAAGACAAGGTGATGGAGAGATCCAATGTGGCATGATGCTAGTGCAAGGCAAGTGAGAGAAAGTGAGGGAGATTCTCCTGGCTTCTTGGAATAGGGAGGTCCTTTAGCAAGAAGTTAGATCCTATGGGAAAAAAAGGACATATATGGGACTGCTAATAACTATGACAGGATGGAAAATCTGGTGAGTCTAGCTAAGGAGAAGCCCTAGCCTTGCACGTAGAAACTAGCAAGCTTGTTTTAGAATTTAGATTTACACATAGAGCAATTAGAGAACAATGTGAGCTTTGTTGTGGAATTTCTTGTTAGGCCTGACAAAAGCCAAGGCACTTTTTCTATGGCAGTTACAGTAATTAGTTCTTGGATGACAGGAAAATCTAAGTGACCCAGAAAAGAGAGATGCCTGACAGTCAAGATGCTGGGGAAATGGGAGATATGATGGGAGGCGTCATCATATCTGCTAATAAATAATAAACTTGATACCTTATCAAAGGGGTTTAGTCTAGCCTTCCACCCCATAAAAAAGTGTATTCTGATCACAACTAGGGAGAAAACAGTTATGCTTCATGGTAAAAAGTCCTGACTGGGGCTGAAGAGATAGCATGGAGGTAAGGCATTTGCCTTTCACGCAGAAGGTCGGTGGTTTGAATCCCGGCATCCCATATGGTCTCCTGTGCCTGCCAGGGGCAATTTCTGAGCATAGAGCCAACAGTAACCCCTGAGCCCTGCCGGGTGTGACCCCAAAACCAAAAAAAAGTAATGACTGCCATATTGCTCCATAGAGGAAAGGCATTTGAGGTTTTAATGACAGCACATTTACCATTTCCTTCCAGAAATACTATCCTATCCTCAAGAGAATAAGATATCCTATCCTCAATATCCTCAGTTCTTTAGGGCTGAGATCATGTCTAAGCTTTTTGGGTAGCTTCAGAATTCAGACTCAACCAGAGTGCTGCACCTTCTCAGTCATATGATTTGCCAGGGGGGAACACTTGACCCATACCAGGTCAATGAGAAGTCTTCTGAGGACTTTCCCCAAAAATCTTGTTTTATAGGAAGTTGTAAAGAAAAAGTAGTATAAACCTGCTGGTGGTGAGCCTGACTGTTGGAATCTAAAAAGGTGGGCTAAAGATTAAGTTAAAACACGAACCAGAAGAAACTGATCCTGCAAGAAGAGAAATTCTTGAAAATTCAGTAATATTTTAGATAATACAGGCGAATACAAGTTCTGCTTTTATATTTTATTTTGAACCACTTTAAGTTGAATTGCTATTATTTGCAAATGAAAACAAAAATCTGGCTCATCTGGCCAGTTTTCCTTTCATTCATTTAGCCAGCTATTATGCATAAATTTAATGTATATAGAAGTTGCTCAACACATATTTGAATGAGCTCATTAATGACTCATTTGTTACAATGCATTTGATGACAAAAATTCATCCATCCATCTCCCTTTAAAACTAGTGGAGATTGAGCAACAAAGGGCAAACCAAGTTCTGAACTCAGAACTTGGAACTCTGCCAGAGTCTCAGGCCTCTAAGGTGATACTGAATTTCATCAATGTCATCAACACACAACCACATATGATTCAGTGTGACAGCCCAAACAGGAGGGTCCAGAATGTCAAGAGAAGCATTGTGGGCTATCCTGTTTGAGTAGATACCAAAACTCTGAGTTCTGTGGAATCAGGAGTGCAATTTTCAAGGAGGGTTTTTTCCCTCTATCCTTAATTTCCACCTTGTCCCACAATGACCACATTATAAACAGAATTACTCAAACCAATTTATTCCAGAGAGCACTGTAATATTTAAGAACCATGCAAGTAAAGATGTCATTCACAGTGAAAAGGTGAGCATAAGGACACAGAAGGAGAGACTCAACTCATATTCCTGACTCCCCTTCTGATACCTCACCCTTTATGCCACACTTCTGCCTTGGGCCACATTTCAGAGCAAGTAGAGTTTATCTCAAAGTATTCATTTCCTCTTTAATCAGTTATTGGTGTTGGTAGGTCAGAGAATGCCACAGTCACTAGACTGTATTGAAAAAATCTCAGTGTCTGCCATCCTCTGCCATGGATGACATGTTACAATAAGGATGAATGTGGTGGTCAAATAACTGACTTGAGGTGGGGATGATTAGGTCAGGGGTAGAGCATTTTACTACATTTAAGCATTTAAGCAGTGCACAGGAAGCTCTGGAACACTCCCAATAATTCTCAGCCAACTGAGTCAGATAATTGAATCCTAGAGCTCAAGAATGCAGTATTGCTATGAGAAGTTATGGGGAGGAGTCATGGAGCAATGTGGTGTCAGGGATCAAACTTGACTCCATACATGCAAGTCATATGCTATAATTACTGGGCTGTCTCTCTAATCCCTCATGGACAATTTCAGTCACCTTTTCTAATATTTGGCAACATGATTGCACTTGTTAGATTTGAAATTATGAGTGAAAGGAGGAGGAGAAAGAGTTCAATTCTTGTTCTCTTCTTATCTTGACTTTTCCAAAGAGCAGTGGCGCAAGCAGTAAGGCATCTGCCTTGCCTGCACTAGCCTAGGAAGGACCGCGGTTCGATCCCCCGACATCCCATATGGTCCCCCAAACCAGGAGTGATTTCTCAGCACATAGCCAGGAGTAAACCCTGAGCATCACCGGGTGTGGCCCAAAAATTAAAAAAAAAAAGGACATAAATTTAATTACCTCAATTATTGTTGTCTGAAATCTTCATTCTCTAACACCTATATTCCTTAGTCTGGGTTAGCAAATATTTGAAGTCTTCAAACCAATATACACAAAGTATTTGATTTTATAATCCTAGTGATTTTGTTTTGTTTTCTTTTTCCTTCTACCAAACTTCCTGACTCACGATCCACCAATTCTTTAGATTTGTCAGAAGTCAACAATGACTTCCTGGGCCCGGAGAGATAGCACAGCGGCATTTGCCTTGCAAGCAGCCGATCCAGGACCAAAGGTGGTTGGTTCGAATCCCGGTGTCCCATATGGTCCCCCGTTCCTGCCAGGAGCTATTTCTGAGCAGACAGCCAGGAGTAACCCCTGAGCACCGCTGGGTGTGGCCCAAAAACCAAAAAAACAAAACAAAACAAAAAAAACCAAAAAAAAAAAAAACCCAATGACTTCCTAATTATAAAATACGTTGGTGATTTTTTTCATTGTTTGGGGGGGTGAGCAAGAGTTGGACTGTATATAGCTAGGCTCAGGGATTACTTCAATGGTGCTGTGAATCAAACTGGGGTTGGCCATGTTTAAGGCAAATGATAACTAATCATTTTTGTACTATCTGTACTATTTCTCTGGTCATGAATATTCTTTTAACCTTATACTTTTTGCTTAGCTTTATTGTTTGCTTAGCCACCTCTCAATCTTCCTTACTAGCATGTGACCCTCTTTTTCTTCTCTTTGAGCCACACGTCTAATGATATCTCTATTTTCACATCTTTGGCTCATTTATTTGAAGAGATGTCCTTTCTTTGGTAGCTTTAAACCCTTATTTAAATGTGAAGAAATAGGACAGGAACTGGAGTTACTATATGGAATACAATCGCTCTTGATCTACATAAGCTTATTTTCTACTAATGAAGTTAACCTCAACTTAACACCATGTGATAATGAAGTCTGGATCAGTATTTCATAGATTCAAGTAAATACAAAACTAAGAACAACAAAGGACTTGTATATCATTTTGTCCACTTCTCACATTTTACCCAAAAACAGGTAATTTAGAACTAAGGCACTAAAAGAAGTTATTCTCTGTGTCTTATTATTATCAAATAATAAGTTATTATCAAATAACTCAGAGAGACTTAGTTATTGACAAAATAGCTAAGAGTCTTTTCTTCAAATGTTTTCTTTTCAGATACCAGCTTAACACATTTTTTTTCCAATGAAGTAGAAATATATTGGGAAGTAAACTAGTATTTGAAGTTTATTTTAAGTTGTAAATGCATTCCTTGATTTCTATATATGCAAGCATATATATATATATATATATATATATATATGGAACCTGTGTATTCTTTCACATATTACAGTAAGATGTTATATAGTAGCAAGAAAAGAATAGGGGCCTCTTTATAGAAAGGAAAATAAGTATTTAATATAATGTGAGTCATAAAACTAAGGCTCAGAGTTCATTGATTCATAAATTTTGAAGCAAAAACTAGCAATGAAACTCAATTTTCTTCATTGTATTTTTTTCTTTGGGAGTCATATCTAGTGGTACTTAAGGTCTACTGGTTCTGTGCTGAGGAGTAGCCTCTGGCAGTGTTCAGGGACCTTACGCAGTGATATTGGGGAACAAATTTGAGTCAACCACCATGCGACACAAGTACTTCTCTGTCCCAGAATTTAAATTTCTTTGGGGGGGTGGGAAACCACAGCGGCGCTCAGGGGTTACTCCTGGCTCTGTGCTCAGAAATTACTCCTGGCAGGCTTGGGGGATGCCAGGATTCAAACCACCGTGCATCCTGGATCAGCTGCATGCAAGGCAAACAACCTACCGCTGTGCTATCCCTCCAGCCCCAGAATTTAAATTTCTTATTTTTAATGTATTATTTTTCCATAAGACCAAGAAACATGATCTGACTGCTAGGATGAAATTGTGGGCTGTTATTAAGCTGTTCAGGTATGCCTCTTCTTTCTTCCTGATGTGTGCTTCCAAAGCTAGAAATTTTCCTCTCAGGACCACTTTTGCTGTGACCCATAAATTCTGATAGTTTGTGTCTTCATTGTCATGTTTCCAGGAAAGTTTTGATTTACTCTTTGATTTCATCTCGGACCCACTGGTTGTTCAGTAGCAGGCTGTTTAATTTCCAGTTGTTAACGTTCTTCTTTTGTGTCCCTTTGTAGTTCACATCTAGTTTCAGAGCCTTGTGGTCAGCAAAAATATCCTGCAAGATTTCAATCCTCTTGATTTCATGGAGGTGTGTTTTATGTGCCAGCATGTGGTCTATCCTGGAGAATAACCCATGTACATTGAAGAAGAATGTATATCCAGGTTTCTGGGATGGAGTGTCCTATACATATCCACTAGTCCTCTTTCTTCCATTTCTCTTTTCAGGGCTAGTATATTTTTGTTGGGTTTCAGTCTGGTTGAACTATCAAGTGTACAGGGCCATGTTAAGGTCTCCCACAATTATTGTGTTATTATTGATGTCTTCTTTCAAATTTGTCGATAATTGTATTAGATAATTTTCTGGTCTCTCATTGGGTGCATATATGTTTAAAAGTCTGATTTCTTCCTGTTGCACATATCCCTTGATCAGTACAAAGTGTCCATCTTTGTCCCTTACAATTTTTCTGAGTCTAAAGTTGCTGTCATCAGATATGGCTATCCCAGCTTTTTGAAGTGTGTTGTTTGCTTGGATGATTTTCCTCCAGCCTTTTATTTTGAGTCTATGTTTGTTTTGCCTATTCAGGAGTGTTTCTTGTAAGCAGCAGAAGGTTGGTTTCATCTTTTTGATCCATTTCGCCACTCTGTCTCTTTATTGGTGCTTTTAGTCCATTGACATTGAGGGAGATGCTGTCATAGGATTTAATGTCATCTTTCTGTATAAGTTTGGTGTGTTTGTTGGTCTGTCTTGTCTTAAAGTAGACCTTTCAGTTTTTCCTTTAAGGCTGGTTTTGCTTCTGTGAAGTTTTTGAGCTGTTGCTTATCTGTGAAGCTATGTATCCTTCCTTCAAATTTGAATGTGAGTTGTGCTGGGTGCAGTATTCTAGATGATGCATCCATTTCATTCAGTCTTGTCACAATATCCCACCACTGTCTTCTGGCCTTGAGAGTTTCTTGTGACATGTCTGCTGTAAGTCTTAAGGATGCTCCTTTGAATGTAATTTCCCTTTTTGATCTTGCTGCTTTCAGTATTCTATCTCTATATGTGCGATTCGTCATTGTAACTAGGATGTGTCTTGGGGTGTTTTTCTTTGGGTGTCTTTTAGCTGGTACTCTTCGGGCATGCAGGATTTAATTGCATGCAGTCTTTAGCTCTGGGAGTTTCTTTATAACTATGTCTTTGACTGTTGATTCTTCCTGGGGATCTCCTTCCTGGGCTTCTGGAACAACAATGATTCTTATGTTGCTTCTGTTGAGTTTATCAAAGACTTCTATTTTCATCTGTTCACATTCCTTGAGTACTTTTTCCATTGTCTGATCATTTGCCTTAAGGTTCTTTTCCAATCTGTTCTGCATTTGATCTTCCAGTTTACTGATCCTGTTCTCAGCTCCTGTTACCCTGTTGGAGAGACTGTCCATTGAGTTTTTCAGTTGAGCTACAGTGTTTTTCAGATATGTTATTTCAGTTTGGAGTTTTCTGATTTCTTTCTTTGTGTTCTGTTCAGCTAAAGCTATTTTTCTTTTATTTCCATGAGGATCTTCCATATTTCTATTTTAAACTCCTTACCTGAGATGTTAATCAGATGATTGGTATTTTTTGTGTCATCAGAGCTATCATCTTCATTCTCTGTGCATGGTGTTTGCCTGTGAGTTTTCCCCATTGTCATGCTTGTAGTGTGATTTTTTTTCTGCGTGTTGTGTTGGGGTTCATTAGTTAGAAAGAGCATGCATATGCAAAGTGAAGCGGAGTGGCCGTGCTCTTCTGGGGCCTCCAGGAGACAGTTTGTTTCTTTTTTTGGGGGGGGAGGGCTTTCCTAGCCCTCTGAGGAGAGCTTCAGGAGATCAGAGAAGAGAAACACAAAGCCAACAGGTCCCTTCAGCCTCTCCCAGTCGCCAATCTCCACCAGGAGCAATTTCTGAACACAGAGCCAGTAGTAACCTCTGAGTGCTGCCAAGACTGCCCCCCCCAAAATCAAACAAAAATCAAAGTAAGTCTTGGGCAGGAATGTCAGGTTTTCCTCACCAGAGATAAAGAATAACTAGAAAGCCCTTCCAAATTAGGTATGCCCATGCAAATGTCTCCATAAACTCCCTTTGTCAGCCCCTTGTCAATTCTTTTGTTTCTCTGCACAACTCTGAATCCCTTTTTCAAAGCAATCTTTAAATCCCATTTTGACTCCTTAAGCCTCACATTTTATGCCTAAGTAATTGCATCAGCCATTTTCCACTGTTCTTGTTCTGATCCCAATAATGTTTATAGTTTTCTCATAGCAATACTCTTCCTAGAACCTGGATTTCATCAGTATTCTTCCTTGTTGTGAAATTGAGAGGCCTAAAATACAAGTTTGTATTTGCTACATTTCTGTTCAGAGCCCACCAGTGGTTTCTAGTGTTCTTGTAAAGTGATTGAATTTCTCTCCATGATGTTCCAGAATTCACGTAGGCAGAATTCATAGTAGGCAGCTTGTTCTTTACCTTGCACCTGACATACCTTGTATACCTTGGATTCCATGTCACATCACACTCCAGACTTTGTACATATTATTCCTATTCTTCAAAAGAATCTTAAACACCACCCCTAGCCAATCCAGTACACTCCCCAAGCTCTCTATTATTTATCTATTAGGTTCAGGTTCAGTGTGATTTCCAGAAAGCGTCACCTAATTCTCTAAATCTTCAATGTTTCTACCATATGTCTCCTTAATATCCAGTCACCAGATAATTGTATACCATATTGTGTTTATCTATGTAATTACCTGTACTCCTGTTCTTTACATGCTGAACCAGAAGACAGAGATCACATTCTATTTGTTCATTCTATATTTTCATTGTCTGATTTTTGAAACTTATGCACAGTAACATTTATTAAATTAAAGATTACTCTTATTTGCAAAGAGACTGTAGAAATGATCCCTGCTTTGGCCCCTTTTCACCTCTGTGACACACCCATTTCTGCCTTCTAAATGATATGTTATCATGTGCAATAAGACTTTCCAATACTGTATTCACTTCCGGCTTCAAATAGCAACTTGTTCTTGGCTGTGAAGGGGGGGCGGGGATAGAAGCCTCCATGGGAATTCAGTAAATGGTGTTTCTTTGTACAATCTGATTATAGAAGACTTACTAGTGAAATGTTTGGTTTCCATAGCACCAAGCTCATTTTAGACACTCATGGGAGAGTGATTTATTTATTACAAGGAACTATCCAGGTGTCCTGCTGCCTTGGCACTCTTAATAGTCAACAAAATGAACATTGACCTTCGCCTCACACTTTAGTCAAAAATAAAATCAATCATAAGTCTAAATGTAAAATGTTAAACTGAAACCTTTTAGAAAAGAATACAGGAGAAAATCTTTTTGTCCTAATATTTGAAGAAAGGTTCTTAGATGTGGTACCAAAACAACACCTGCTTTTTTCTTTTTAAAAATGTCCAATCCACTTTAGAAATCTGTCAGGATTGCCTGTCAATTTCTTGAAAAATTAAACATACTCTGGCTATATATGATCCATACATCTTAATCATAAGCATTCATTTCAGATAATTGAAAAAAAGTTTACACAAAATATTTATAGATCACTTTTTCTACATAAACTGTTCATTAAAAAACAATCACATAAATGTCCAAGAAAATGGTTATTAGCAGTTTTATTTTTAGAAGTTCCAAACAGAAAACAATTCAAGTATCCATCAACCAGTGAATGCAAATTCTGGAACATTTTTATCATGGACCACCACCCAATGATTTAATGTGTTATGTGCTAGAAGTAACTTGGATCTGTCTGAAAAATATTATGGTAAGTGAAAAAATCTTTACAGGATATGTACTGTAATATTTCATTTATATAGCATTCTCAAATTGATAGATAGTTGTTGAGAAAAGATAAGTGATTGCCAGGAATTCAAGACAAGGAGGAAAGTGGTACTATAAAGGGATATCACTAAACATCACTAAACAGCTGCCCTCTGGTGAGGACAGTGCTGAGTACTAACGGCATCAATAGTTCAACAAATTATACATCTGCAGATAGATTTTAAAAAAGCAGTGAGTGCCTCCAGAAATTGGGGGTGCTGTTTTCCATTGGAGTTATGTTCAAAGAACGTCATCATTGCTGGTAGGTGGGTGATGGATCTGTATAGCCTCTTAAAACTAATTTTTAATTTCTTCTAAATATGTAATTATTTGAAAACGAATATTTTTAATAATTGACAAAAAAAGGTAGAAATAAGTCTCATCTCCAAATCCAGCATATGTATTTTTTGCTTATTTATTTGATACATTTGTTTCTTTTGTTGGGAGGCACAGCTGGTAGTATTGAGGGATTATTTCTGACTCTGTGCCTAGGGATAACTACTGGTGGTGTTTGGTGGTGCTGGGGATCAAACCCAGGTCGACAACACACAAGGCAACTGCCCTAATCTACTCTGTTTTATCTTTTCAACCCTGAGCACATTTATTGAATGCTTTCTGAATACCGTGCACTATATCTGAGTATATAGAAAGTATTTACTATCCTTTTGACATTTACATCTTAGCTCAGAAAGTTTAAAGATTTGGGGCATCAGTGATAGTACAGCAAGTAGGGCATTTACAATGCACCGGGCCAACCTGGATTTGATCCCTGGAGTCCCATACTACCCATCAAATCTTCCAAGAGTGAATCCTGAGGCACAGAGCTAGGAATAACATCAGCACAATAATAGGTGTGACTCCAAAACAAAATAAAACAAGCAAAAAAAAAAAAGAAGAAGAAGAAAAGAAAAGAAAAAGAAAGTTTGAAGAATTTATCCAAGATCACACTGCTGGCAAATGATAGACCTGTATTAAAACCTCTGACTCCCAGCCTTAAAGTCAAGCTTGTATTTAGAATTTTTAAGTAACATTGTTTCATTTTATGTTTGTATCATTGTTTTTATCACTTAAGACAACCTTACAAGCAATCATGTGGTAAAAAATAATAATCTGCAAAGTTGGTAGTGAAATCTCCCAGAGTAATTTTACTTTTCAGGTCTTGTCAGGGGAATTTCTTTCATTTAAAAATATATATATTAAGTAGAGACATAATTTTTGGAGAGCTCTATCTCTCGAGAAAGAAAGCTTTCTCAAGGGTAAATAAAGCTCAAAATATATATATATATATATATATATATATATATATATTAATAAGTGTCCATCTCTTTTGCTGTTATAGACTTAAAGATAAACAATTAGAAGAAAAATGGAAATACTTTTGCATACTTATTTATCAGCCCTAGCCCATACAATGGTGGAGAGACAAGTATGTTTCTGTCTTTTAGCTGCAGATTGGATGGAAAGTAGATAGGTCAATAAGAGGACTTGGCAGTGCAGAAGCAGAGAGTTGGCAGCTCAGAGGAGGAGTTGGCAAGCCTGGGGATTGGCATGCCAGGACTAAAATAACAGATAGCTGAGAAGCCCTGCACCCAATTCACCCTGCTTCTAGAAAGATAGGAGGATTATCTAAGTGGGAAAAGTGCTCTGGGGCTTCCTAGAGACTAACCACAAGGCACAGTGGCCTTGAGTCAAAGGAAGGCCCAGTGCCAAGAGTACTGGAGGTGATGTGATTGCCATTAGCAGAACCACCTTCTAAAATGGATCACATGGGGCTGGAGAGATAGCATGGAGGTAAGGTGTTTGCCTTTCATGCAGAATGTCATCGGTTCAAATCCTGGCGTCCCATATGGTCCCCTTTGCCTGCCAGGAGCAATTTCTGAGTATGGAGCCAGGAATAATCCCTGAGCATTGCCGGGTGTGACACAAAACCACACACACACACACAAAAAAAAATGGATCACATGCACTAACTTGGCCATCAGCATATATAAACATAAATAACATATTTATATGTTTATATATATAAACATATGTTAAATAAATATAATAGTGTGGAACTTTAGCTCATCTCTGTACATGTAAACTCTGTTAATATATGTCCTCTAGCTTCTGGCTCAAATCTCAGTGACAGTAGCCTGAGATGCTTGAAATTGTTTTGTTCTAAACAGAAGTTTCAATAGTCAATTCCAGATACATTTGAATAATTTCACTTTATATTTTTCCTTTTGTTCAAAGTGAACAAAGGAGGAAGCAGGAACAATAGTAGATCAGGTAGGACACTTGCAGACCTGGGTTTGATTCCAGCATCTCATATAATCTCCTGAGACTCACCAGGGGTAATTTCTGAGTGCAGAATCAGGAGTATCTCCTAAGCATTGCTAGATGTGACCAAAAACAAACAAAAACATATTTTTAATTATCAAAGGATTATAAACTTCACATGTTTAATTCTATGCATCTGAGTAATAACCACCTCCCCGATGTTCACAACTGAAGTCAGGATGTGACTTACTCTTGCTCTTCCACCAATAGCAAGGAAATAACCAATGATAAATGCCTCTCCTGTACCCAGGATGATGCTAAGTACTTTACGCAGGTCATTTTCATTTCATAATTAAGAATAAGGGTTTTGATGACAGATAACCTGAGTTCAAAGGAACTCTCATTCACTGCTGGTGAGAATGCCATCAGTTTGGCTTTTATGGAAAATAATATGGAGATTCCTCAAAAACCTGGAAATTGAGCTCCCATTTGATCCAACTATACCACTTTTAGGAATTCACCCTAGGAACTCAAAAACGCAATACAAAATTCTCTTCCTCACACCTATATTCATTGAAGCACTATTTACAACAGCCAGACTCTGGAAAAAATTAAGATGCCCTTCAACAGATGAATGGCTAAAGAAACCGTGGTACATATGCACAATGGAATAGTATGCAGCCGTCAAGAGATGAAGAGATGAAATTCTCCTATACATAGATTTACATGGAATCTATTATGCTGAGTGAAATTAGTCAGAGAGAGAAAGACACAGAATAGTCTCACTCGTCTATGGGTTTTAAGAAAAATTAAAGACATTGAAATAATTCCCAGAGATAGGGAATGAAGCTCACCACAAAGAGTGGTGAGAGCAGTTAGATAAATAAATATGCTGAGAACTATCATAACAATGTCTTGAGTGAGGGTTGTAGAAAGCCTGTCTCAAATACAGCCTGGGGTGGGGGAGGGAGAGGGCATTGGTGGTGGAAACATTCCACTGGTGAAGGGGGGTGTTCTTTATATGACTGAAACCCAACTATAATTATGTTTGTGATCATGTTGTTTAAATAAAGATATTAAAAAACATTATAAATAAATAAATAAATAAATAATCTGAGTTCAAAGCCCTGATCCTTTCTATGAAGTTGCACAACTCATTTGACATATATTAGATTTTTTTCTTACCACCATAAAGGAAGGATGAGAATACTTTACCAATAAAGATGTCTGGGCATTTTGATCATTCTTCCTGAACCTTTATGCTTCTGAAAACTGTCTAATCCAGTTATGTCTTGTTTAACTATTGACAATACTATAATTACCCATGTCCAAGTTGATAGTACCATTTCTTTAAACAAAAGCAGGCCTTTTAAAATAGCAATTCTTACTAATCAGCATCGAATGCTCGTTAAATTCAGATATAGTGTGCTAAGCATTTTACATGTGTTTTCCTTACTCTTAGGAAATAGAAATTTTGGACCCTTTTTTTCAGAGATGATAACTGACTATTTGGCAACTTCCCAGTCACACAGCTAGAATGTGAGTGAATTAAGATTTGAAGCTTTCTATATGCAACACACCTTCTACATTGAGTCATTGCAAACACGACCAAGTGTCTAGAAAGATATGTGTTGACCCCTTCATACTTTATAGAAGAGCAGACAAGTCTTGTAGCATATCAAGACTATGCTAGGGTGTTGGAGCTATAGCAAAGTGGTAGGGTGTTTGCCTTGCATATGGAACCAGAACAGACCCAGGTTTGATCACCAATAGCTCAATTGGTCCCCTGAGCCTCCAGGAACAATTTCTGAGCCCAGAGCCAAGAACAGTCCCTGAGCACCAACAGTTGTAGACTCCCCCATTCTCAATAAAAGACTATGCTGATCAGATCCTAGGAAGAGCAACCAAGCTGACACCTAAATGAGATCACCAAAACATTGAAGGTTAAGAATCTTCTAACTCTGTAGGTAGAAAGGCAATTAAGAGACACTAAATTCTTAGAGAAAGACTTATAAAGAGTACACTTAAAGACTCTTTGGCAAGATCCCCTGTAAGTAAGTAACATCTAAGGAACCAGGGAAGAGTTCCTTAAAACTGGATATATAAAAATCACACATAGACACCCACACGAAGACACACATACACACACAGAGACACACATGAAGTAGGTATATAGAAAAAAGAGTAGGGTGCTGTCTGACACTCACATCAGACATTTGTCCCTCTGCCCCCCCAGAATTACCAGGAGTAACCTCTCAGCAAAGTATCAGGAGTAACATCTGAGCAACTTCAGGTGTGGCCTCCTCAAAACAAAGCAGCAGAAAGCACCAAAATATGCTTATGAAGCTTAAAGCTGGAATGGAGCATTTCCTGTCATATTTGAGAAGAAAGACTACCTGAAAAGGTACATTTTCAATAGTCCTTAAAGTGTTGATGCAATTTGCACAGAATTTAGGGTGGCTGAGTGATTGCAATTCTGACGTTAAGCTGACCTGGAGAACCAATGTGAGTCAACAGACACTACAGCATAATTGACTTAATAATGTGGAAAGAGAAGGTACGCAGCGGGCTGGGTGCCACACTGCAGCCAAGTAAGCAGGATATTTCAATGCTCAGACCTGCAATGCACTACTGCTCAGACCTATAGGTACTGGGAACAACAGGGCAACCTTAGAAGTACATGGCAAAGGAAATAGCAAAGCAGTGTTTGAACTCGGGTTTCTACACATTCCTTGCATGTACTCTAACCACTGAGTCATATCTGCCCCTGGAGATGGTGTTTTATATTTATTTATACTTGTTGGGGTTCACACCTGGCAGTGCTCAGAATTTATTCCTGGCTCAGTTTCCAGGAATCACTTCTCTATGGCTCAGAGGACCATACCTAGTGCCAGGGATGAAACCCAGGTCAGCTGTATGCAGTCTTACCTACCGTACTACCTCTCCAAACCTCAAGTGATATCATATTAAAGCTATTTTCATATGACGGTTAGGTTGTGTTTGCATATGTTATTTTATTGGGTGGCTAGAGATAATGACTGTTTTAGACCTACTCTCACTACCCTGAAACTGACCTTTGCATGAACAGATACCTCTTTGCCTTTCTTAGCAGAGTTTCCTATAGTTTGTGCACAGTTTCTGTTGAGGCTATCTTTTTATCCTAAATCTAAGGAAATCCTTATCTATAATTAAAGTTACCTAATTTAAGAGTTCATAAGGTGCCTTCCTATCAACTACATCCTTTGATCATACTTAGGAGGTACATGCTAAGCATAGTCCCATTTCTGCATTTTCTACCAGAACCATTTGCTTGTCTGATATATTCTTCATTTCTTTCTCAATTGACCCTGAAGAGGATAATAGCACTTTGAACAGAGGGAATTTTTTATTCCTAAGAACAAGGTTTACCTCCATATTCTGGGATGTTTTTACTTATGTGATTTTTTAAAAGATGTTAATGCTGCAAAATTTTCTCCTTTGAGAAAAGCTGGCAAAAAAAGGCAAGAGTTCAACATGCCATAAAATCATTCCACAAGCAGTAGAACCATTCCACAGTCCAATGCCAGCAATAAATCATGTCATCTCAGTGTATTTCCCAAGACGTCCAACTAAAAAAAAAACCATTATGAGAAATGAAATTTTTAATAATGAAATGATATTCATAGGATGAGTGTGTGTTTGGAAGGTTATAAATACAACTTTGGAGAGGTCTGGAATGTTAATATCTGATGAGTGCAAAGATGGATGTCATAGCTTATCACAATGCAAATATTAAACTGTAAGTCACTGGGCTTCTCTATTTCTTTTTTTCTTTCTTTAATATTCTACACATGCCGTACTTGGAGAAACATCTTCTGTGAGAATATTCAGAAGGCACAAAGAGGTCAGAAAAAGTATGGTCAAAAGACAATTTTTACCATTCTGAAATCCCTGATGGTCAATAGTTCTGGGAACACTGCTTAAGTTGCATATATTTAAACCATTCCTTCTTCCCCATTTCACATCTGAGAAGCCTGAGGCTCTGAAAACCTGAGTTAGTTAATAGGCAGTAGAGACCTTGTTCCAAGACCTTGGCCACTACCACCTGTTAAGACACACACTGTGAAAGGCCAGTATAGGTCCTCACCTCCCTCCTTCCTTATTCTCTGGCTAAATCAACTTAATAACTAACAGGTATTTATGGAAACTGGCTGGGTATAACTTTGATAGGCTATAAATAAAGCTCCTGATTGGAGTGTGTTAATCTGGTTAGTTAGGTCCCACCCAGATATCCTTGAAAAGCAACGTTCAGGTTGAGTTGGGCCACAGAACTGCAAACTGAGAATGAACATAATTTCATTATCTTTAATCAATACAAATCTCTGGCCTAGCATTAGTTCAAATCACTATGCATTCTATGCAGAATCCTTAAGGAGACCCACTAGAGCTATTGCATCTGATATCTTTATTACAAACCAACAATATCCAACTCCTTTATCTTAAGTAAATACAACATTATCAAGGCCATGGATAGAGAACCTGAGAACAAGACTAGGTAATTTGTTTTAGTAGCTACAAAATCCTAAAAACTATGACTACTGCTTTCTTAGTATGAGTCTCATATGCCCTGGGAGGCATAACTGGTGAAATCAAGACAGTTGAAAAGATAGAAACTGGTTTTGAAGGTGCCTGTTATTATCAAATCATCAACTGAGGGGTATTTTAGCAAGTGGCAATGCCCTAGTCCCCATGGGCTTTGGTGGCATATTTGTGGTGAACATTATTTATAATGAACAATATACCTTCCAAGATCTCTAGAATCCCTGACAAATCTCACAAGTTAAATGAAGCAAAAGCACTAGAAACATTTACTTCTTCTTTTCATTCATTCATTCATTCAACCAATCCTTTTGAAAATTCTCCTTTCCTCTAGTATAGTTTCATGGGAAGAGAGAGTGAAATACAACTTCAGGTTTCTCACCTCTCCACTCATTTCCTTCCTTGCTTACCCCAAAGGGAGAAAAGACTGACTTATTCATGAGAGTTTGGAAGCCAAGACTTGTATACTCATTTTACTCTTCTGTTATTCCCTTTGGGTTATGCCTGCCTGATTCATTCCATTCACCAGGCCCTGCCATAATTACTGGCTCAGGGCCACCAAGAATTGTGTTTGGGGGTACCTCTAATTAAAGGATGTTGGAAGCACACTGATGAACAGACTTAACTCCCATTCTTAATATCAATTTTTATCACATTATTATGAAAGCCTTTTATTTTCTACTTTTATCTTTATTTTGGTTTATCAAAATATCAAAAAGTCTATCTCCTGATCTGTTATAGAATGAGTAAAGAAAAAAAGGTATGTTTGTTGTTGCTAATACACTTAACAAAATTATCAAATAAAGATATCAAATAAAGATAAATTAGGATCACTTCTCATTCTTTTGACTAAGATCAAGTGTAGTATCTGTTCTTATCAGTTTAATATCTGAAAAATTAAATTAGGCACCTGATTTGCATAATAACTCAGCAAGAACAAATAGTAGGTTATGCAGGACAAGAATTTCTATCTCCAGGTAGACACAAAATAGTCTCATTCATCTATGGGTTTTAAGAAAAATAAAAGACATTATTGTAATAATGCAGAGACAATACAGATGAGAGCTATAAGGACTGGTTCATGATATGAAGTTCACCACAAAGAGTGGTGAGTGCAGTTAGAGAAATAACTACACTAACAACTATCATGACAATGTTAATGAGTAAGAGAAGTAGATTACCTGTCTAGAATACATGCAGGGGGTGGGGGAAAAGAGTGTTGGGGGGCATTGGTGGTGAGAATGTTGTACTGGTGAAGGGGGATGTTCTTCTGTGTGACTGAAATCCAAATACAAACATGTCTGTAATCATGGTGCTTAAATAAAATATTAAAAAAATAAGAAGAATTTCTACCTCTAGGTATTTGTCAGGATGGTGGAGGGGATGGGGCAAAGTAAAGTACAGTGACCAAAACACAAGAAAGAAAAGCTTTCTTAGTGTGATTACATTAAAAAAAAATGTGATGGCGGGCCCGGAGAAATAGCACAGCAGCGTTTGCCTTGCAAGCAGCCAATCCAGGACCAAAGGTGGTTGGTTCGAATCCCGGTGTCCCATATGGT